>NW_006800183.1:828370-843683 GCF_000485575.1 Poecilia formosa | reverse complement strand
GGATGGATGGATGGATGGATGGATGGATGGATGGATGGAATCAGAAGAGTATATTTCTGAAAGTTTTACTGCATTTCATAACATGACAGTGTTGAATTTTAAGTTCCTTTCAGCAGAAATTCAAACTTCCTGATACAAACAGAACACCAGTTTATTCCTCCTGAACGTATTTAATCACATCGGCTTCACAGCTTTTGGTAGAAATAGAATAAATAGAGTTAAATGTGTCTCCTCAGCAGCTACTGTAGTAGATTCAATAGTTTATTTCCTGAATAGCGTTGCTCTGTTCACCACACAGAAGAGAACAGAAATAAATATCATGATCTGCTTTAGGCCTAGCGGTGCTGCTAACTACAACATGCTGTTGTACAAACACAAGCATGTGACGCCTTCATTAAACATTTCCTTCTAGTTACAGTCAGAGACGTTTAGAAACTAATTCAGAAATGATTTGTTGGGTTCTCAACCTGACTCCTATCTGGACTCTGAAGCTTCCAGCTATAAAGTCTCTTTCAGTCAATTTCTTCTGCTCCAGTTGAGGCAGGATGGCTTTTTTTTTTTTTAGTTTCCATTAATGACATATGAAGAACGTATGAGCTGGAGGGGAGTTTCTGTACAGGAGAAGAGTCTTTAAATGGCGCAGTGTTCGGAGTCCGTATGCATTAAGGCAGATAGATGTGTAAACAAACCTGCCGGTGAGCAGGCTGCGTCTCTCTCTCTCTCTCAGATATGGACGCACAGAAACGGCCAGAGCGAGTCCTAGCGCTAGTCCTGCTAGCCGGCGCTGTGGTCGTCCTTCCCTCGCCTTTCTTTTCTTCAACGCATCATTCAGAGTTTGTGAAGAAAAGCCAGCAGAATCTGAGCGAGAGTCTCCCGACACCTGACGGGTCCTCAGGTGTTTCCATCGCTTGGAGCCGGCCTACGGGCTGTACGGCGGCGGTTTCTCGTCAGGGTGTTCGTGAGGCGGGGAGTAGCGAGGAGGGATCATGGTGGGCCAGAGGTGGCTGGCTCCAGACTGGGAGTCATCTGAGAGGCCTGAGGAGTCCGGGAACAGGAAGGGGCCCTGCAACCACACAGAAAAACACCACTTACTCAGGTACATTTACTTAAGGAACTTTTTTTTCTTTTTTTTTAAAAGTACTTGTAGGAGTTTTTTTACTTTTTACTTTTACTTGAGTGATTTTATTATGAAGTATCGCTACTCCTACTTGAGTAAAATTTCTGGATAATCTACCCACTGAATCAAAAACCAAAATTTTTTTTTAAACCAAATTCAATATCTAGAAAATTCTTTAGAGTTTTTCTAGATATTGGTGGCAGTTGGCAGGAAAGATCTCCCATAGCAGTCTGTGTTACAACCTCTAATTAAAGACACCGCAAAATAAAGGAAAAATGTGTACACACACAAAACAAACAAACATGCAGGAGTAAAACCAGTCGACCAAACCTGGTGGAACTCAGCTTGGGTTGCTAGGTAACGGGCTGGAGCTCTGCTTGGGTTGCTAGGTAACGGGCTGGAGCTCTGCTTGGGTTACTAGGTAACGGCTTATGAGGTGAGGGGCAGTTCCTGCTGATTTGTGACGTTACATACTGAAGGTTTTTGAAACGGCTCAATTTCCAGACACCAAAAAACATAAATTTATTGAACAAAAAAATGTCTGGATGTTCATGGAAGCACAAAAACGTACAAATCTGCATAATATGTCCCCTTAAAAGAAAACAACACATTCACCAGTGGGCCACAAGGTCGAAATGTTTTCATTATAAATGAAAAAACTAAATAATGACCGCTGGAAATAATCTATAGCAAACCTTAGCTTTATTTTAGAATGAAATATATCAGTCTTAACATTGCTACTGATATAATTGATGTAATCTGAATCTATGCTGTTGACAGATGTGCGTCAGCCATGTTTTCAGTGTACCTGCAGGTCGTAGGCGGTGTAAGGTGGCAGGCAGGGGGCAGCGTTGTGATACAGGTTGAGGGCAGTGGTGGGAGGAGGAGGAGCAGGAGGGACGGGAGCAGCGATGGCCTCCGGTTCAGATGCAGTCTCTGAAGCAGGAGCAGGCATCTGGAACCAAAAACAACACAAACTGGTGTTTATTTACAGCGATGTCCTTCACTGTAGTAACTCTGCCAGAAACAAGAAAAGAACAAAAAATCCAGCTTTTAAAATGCAGACAAATTACTATTATTACTGGCACTTCTAACAATTTCTGTGCAGGAAAATTACACTGAACATTTTTATTAATTCAAAACAAGACAAGAGATTTACCAACAAGACAAGAGATTATCTGTCTTACCACTTGAGTAAGACAGATATGTTGATATTAATCACAGGAACACAGCTACTTGCTGTTTAATTCGTTTAGAGTTTTATCATGCAGAGTGAGCAGGATACTAAGAAATATAAAAAATCTGCAGCAAAAAGTGGCATAAGCTTTTATAATTATTAGATGATAGTTATAAAGTTGTTGTTGAGACATGCCAGGAAAAATCATTTCCTGTACTACAATTACAAATTTGTTTAATTTGCTAAGTGCTTCCCAACGCAAATGGAAAATAAAGAAAAAGTCCATCTGATGATCACATATATGTGTGACAAAGAATAAAATAACTATCTGACCATTATTTGGTGGAAGGACAGAGTTTAAATATTTAGTATTTTATAATAAGTTATAGTGTTGCCACAATATATGATGCTTTCTGTGACCACAAGCATTGAAAAGTATGGTGTAAAACTGAAACAGCGCCTCCTACTGTGAATATGGTGCAACACCGGCGATTACAATGTTTCTGTAACTGATTGCCTGCTAGGAGAAGTGAGGAGAATGATGAATTATTTTAGCTATAAGTTATTAATATTTATTTTTTATGGATCAGGAAAAACAGCTTTTATGGTAAAGAAACCCAAAAACCAAACTGCATCATAATTTACAGTCCAACATGTGGACCAAACTTCAGAAAGGTGAAAAATACTCACATTCTCTACTGAAGTAGAAGTACAGATACGTGTCTGAAAAACACTCTAGTAAAAGTGAACTGAACTGTTTTACTGACGTAAAGGTAAAAAAGTACAGGTTTTGAAATGTACTTAAGTGCAAAAAATAAAAAGTAACTTTCACCTTCAAGAATACAAAATGACTTTCAATAAGTGTAAAATACTTTAAAAGTTCTGGTCAAACAAAGTACTTTTTTGTTTTGCTCACAACATGCACTGTGTTAGCAAAGAGAGTCAAAAATAAATACAGATACGGCCTAATTTTTCTTCAAATCAAACCTTTCGTAAGATAATTTATTACACAAAACATTGCATTCGTCACTATTCGTTCTTTGAGCCAAAAACATGGAGGGATTTTTTAAAAGACGAAGAACGTCTTGAATCTCTCAATGAGTGAATCTGTTGTTTACGGAGGAGGGCAGAGAACCCAACAGTTGTACTCAAGGAAGAGTATAACTACTTCAGCATATTTTTACTCAAGTAAAAGTAAAAAGTAGCTATACAAGAAATTAATCAAATAAGAGTAAAAAGGTATTTGGTAAAAAAAAAAAGTCTACTCAAGTACTGAGTGACTGATCAGATTATCAATCATTTAAAATTTAAAAATTACGTCATCAGATGGACCAAAATATAAAGTTATGTGGAAGTTTTGGTATTTTAAGGACAAAAATTAGAATAATTCATATAAGTAACAAAATCAGGCAAAAGAAAAATTTTCTTTCAATAAAAAAGCTGCAGGTGTCCGTCTGTGAATTTTTATTTAAAACATGTTTGTTTTTCATTCAGTGGGTAGAAAATCCAGACATTTTACTCAAGTAAAAGTAGAAATACTTCAAAATAAAACTACTCAAGTAAAAGTANTACTCAAGTAAAAGTAGAAATACTTCAAAATAAAACTACTCAAGTAAAAGTAAGAAGCGTAAAAATACTCGTACCCCGTATTGCTACGTCTCCATGTCATTACATTTTTAATCATGGAAATAACGAGCTATGTAAGAAAAATGTAAGGAGTAGAAAGTGCAGATATTTCTTTTAAAATGTAGGCAGTAAAAGTAAAAAGTTGTCAGAACGATAAATACTTGAGACCAGGTATCAGTAAAATCCCTTTTCCTTTTTGACTTCATGTCTTTGCCTACCATGTCCTTGAAGCCTCCCAGCACAGCCGCAGTGATGATGCCCAGAAAAAGCGCCACGATGTTCAGGAAGGTCGCAGACCACAACAGGTAGTAAAGGTGCACAACGTCCTGGCAGCTTTTCACATCTGTGTATTCATGGTAGCCTCCCATCACTTCTGCTCGGCTGGGCCAGTGAGTGGGACACAGAGGGGGACAGATGTCACTGAGAGGGTCAGTGATTGGCTACTCTTCAGTTATCAGCAGGATACTGTTATCAGGTTTTGATTTATGGTTGCAATCGTGGAAAAGGGTTTCACTGAGGCTTTGAAAAGTCGAGCAGAACTGAAATGGATGGATAATGTCAGGTCAGCCACAAACAGAACATGCAGAGATGAACTGAACATTCTATGATGGTGTTTATTATTCATAACAACTACATCTACATGGGAAGAAAAACGCCGGACTGATCTACAACGGGCAGTATCGGTCTGGAGAAGGGACCTACTTCCAAATCATGGATGACTTCCTAAACTTTTTCAAAACATCTTTATTCTGAAGTCCCATAAGAGGTTCTCTGAAACAAAAGTCACAAAGAAAAGAAACATTCTTGTTCTGATACAATCAAAGCTGCAATGCAAACAAATCTCCCACTGAAAATTAGAGATGCACCGATTTGACTTTACTGGCTGATCCTGACTGGTACTTTATTTGGACAGATTCAGTTCTTTTTAAGCGCTTAAACATATAAGAAAGAATAAATAAAAACATAATGGAGGATTTTGGACAGAGGTAGTTTTGAATGCAACAGAAAACGAAGGAAAATCAAGAAGATCCCATTTTGTGAGCGAATGTCTAACCTTCCCTGACTTTCTTCAAACTCAGACATTTGTGAGAGTTCTTGATGTCTGACAACAAGGCGACCTTTAAATCCAGCATCAGGTCACTTAATTGGTGCATCTCTACTGAAAATCGAAACAATGAAAGAAGCACTTCAAACCATGTAGCCACAGTTTTGTCTTTGTTCATTTTAACCAAAGTTTTCCTCACCTCCCACAGTTGTAGAGTTCACAGCAGTAACAGGTGTTGCTCTTCACATGCAGCTTACACGACGACCGGCACGGCACCTGGGGGTCACAAGCTGCTTTCAGCACCTTAACTCTGCATCGCTGCGGGACACGACAGCCTCACCCACACACAACTCAATGAAGAGAGAGTGAGACATAATAACGTTAACTTACCTCACGCTCAGACGCAGAATCACTGGACAGATACCCACAGCGCCCGGCATGCAGAGGCTCGAGGTCCTGCAGGAGGACAAATCACATCGTGTTGGACTTTTTCAAGCAATGAATTAGAAAAAAAAGACAAAAAATAACTTTAATAAATATCAGGTTTCAGCTATTTAGATAAAATTAAGTAATTTAAGCACTCTGAAGAAGACTATGTTACTCTAATGTGAATATTATTAAGAACCAGAAACAAAACATGGAGAAGCAGCATTCAGTTTTTATGCTCCTCTAATCTGGAACAAACTTCCAGAAAACTGCAAAACATCCGAAACACCGAGTTCCTTTAAACCGAGGCTGTTTAAAGCTGCCTTTGGTTCATAATAACTGGGACACTGATCAATATATCTGATATATTTTAATGATGGGATTTGACTAAAAGCAATGTTTACTGGTGTTTCATAATTTGCTACCATGTAACGTTTCATAGTGTAACAACACACTGCCTTGTTGCTGAAACAAGCTATGAAAATAAACTTGACTTAATAAATGAGGTGATAAACAACAAACAGGATGAACTTGTTTATTTATGTTGCGTCTTCTGGTTTGTTTGTCTCTGGTGTCCTGGGAAAAGATATCTTTAGGCCTGCATGTTCAGCCTTGTTTGGTTTTTTAAAGAGTGAAAAATGATCAGGCTCAGAGCTGGACTTCTATTTTTATTTCCTTAACTGTAAAACTATAAGTGTTGTAGAAACAAACACTTATGTCAATTTATGTGTCTTTGTGACTCCAAAATAATAAAAACGTACGCTTGACTGGTGTTTGTTCACCTAATTATACACAAACTACAACCAGGATGGAAGTTATTGAACTGGTTGGTTAGGCTTAGGGTTAGGCTGATGGCAACAAGGCCTTCAAACTTCAAAAGATTAAAGATGAACCAACAAAATACCCATAAAACCTGCTAAATGTTTCTCCAGTAAATATAAGAAAAATTGAGGCAGAGCCACTAAAGGTTTTTTCATTATGTATTTTGAAGGGTATAAATCAACTTCAACATGCCAATTCTGTTAAAATGTGCTGTTTTGTCATCTTTAGTGATGTACTTGTGTCATTTCCTATCAGAAACTAACGTTTTGGCTTACATGAATAATTATTAATGTGAATAAAATGTTATAATTTAGGGCTAAACCTCATGTCGACCTCTTTTGACATGCTCCAGTTCTGAATAGTGTGTATTGGTATCAATGCTTTGATATTCACGGTTTCTTCTGCATTCGGACCGTGTGTGTTACCTTTGCTCTGGTTATTTCTAAGAATAAATTACAAATCTAGGAATAAAATTTAAATGCCAGATCAACTGTCAGATGATTATTGGCTAAAATAATCAGAAAGTAGGTGGAGCCTTCAGCTTCACTGTCGGTTTCAAGCAACCTGCAACCTGAGGTGAGTAAACAGAGTGAGATTATGTAATATTATTACTGTGATGTTTCAAGTTACATCTACATTGATTCAGTAACAGTGACCAAACAAACGGTGTTTGCTATGGAGTTTAATTTTCTGTGACATTCATTCACCACATAGATGAAAATAAGACACAAAAAGTGCGGTTAGTGACATATGTAAGTGTTTACAAGCAGTTCAGAGTAGAATTGCTTTTGTAGCGTTTCAAACATGTCTAACTGATAGGAGTCCCCAGTGCAGGATTTAATTATACCCTTTCTAGTATATATGTCATCTGGTTTAAAACCTAAAGATGAATATGATGACCGTCAGTGGATCATTTTAATGGTTTATCTTTTATAACTGGCTCCCTGTAAAGTCGAGTGTAAACTTACAAAAATCTTCCATTTTACTGGCAAATGAAGATCCACTAATGGGGATGCTCCTTTTCACTCAGCCATTATTTCAGCACAATTGTATTAAACGTGCATTAGTAGTTACTTTGCATCATGACGGCTAATTTAACCCACAGTTAAATATTTTGTTTCTGCCACCCATTTACTGCAGACAGACTTTACTGAGCCTTTGTAATGCTAGCTAACTCTAGTAGCTTTAGCTAGCATGTTATTTGATTTAAAATAACACATAAAATGATTGGTTATACTTACAATGTGCCTCGCTGCAAAAACTCCATCAACAATAGCGCAGCAAAAGGCGGCAACTGCTCCGAAACTGATGAAGACAATAGATGCAACTAACTGTGGAAGAAAACAGAGACGCATCAGCTTCAGGATAACTAAATGTATATTACATTTGTTTTATCACCGCTTGAACACTTAGAGCCTTTAAATAGGACTCCAGAGTCAATGGGAATCCTCCCAAGAGGCGCCACTGATTAGGGATAAACTATATGTTGCCAATATCTTGTCACTGAAGTTTTGATTTGATCTTTTAACATATTTCTGAATATAAATAACACATTTTTAGGTTTAGGCGTTGAATGTTTGGATGATTATACCCTCTGGTTTTGGATGCTGTGCACCTGAAAAGATTTTTGCTCCTAATTTTTTACTTTATGATGTGGAACTATGGAAACCAGGTATTGTTTTTTTTTTTTTTTACAATTGCAGACAGCTGATTAGCATCTCAAATGCTTAAATATTTGACCTACGACCCTAAATCCCAGAGGAGTTGAAAAGGAGGCTTCATGGATGCCAAGAGAGAAGGAGGGAGTTCAACGCCTCTCTGACACAGATTTGAAAAGAAGCAGCAAAAGCAACAAGGTGGATTAGCAGTGCTTGACAACAGCTGATGGGACTGTCATACAGAAATCATCTTCAGTCAGAGGCTTCTTCAGATTCATTGTGAAACTGACTGCTACTGGAGAACCTTCCTGCCCAATGCATCACCACCACAGCGACTTTCTGAAGGTACTTGGATGACATGAGTTACGACAACATTTAATTTCCTTTTAATATTTTTGAACGAAACAGAATCTATAATTCAAGAAGTGCTATTGTTGTTGGATAATATTCTAAAAAGTGTTGCATAAATGCATCTACATATTAACACAATATTTAACCAGCTGGACAGAGTCTCTTGGACACAGATGGCAAAAGGTCGCACAGTGTAGGAGTACAGATGAAAACAGAAAAGAAGATGAAAACATCACAACGGATATCGCCATCACAAGATATTCTAATCCAATTACTGACGGATGCGAAACACTGAGCAGTTTCAAATGAAAATGTTTCAGTCTTTCAGTGACACAAAAACAGCAAGCATTGAGTTACACTCACTCCTGTTCTGCATTGAGAGAGAAAGAAACCCTAATCACACCACTTTCTGAGGAAAGAATCAAATTAATGGCTCTCAGTGGTACTTTAGAAATTAGACTTGGTGGGGTGTGCTGTGGTGGCAGAGGGGTTATGCACAAGCCACATATGGAGGCCTTAGTCGCTGTCACAGGTTCGATTCCTGGCCTTGGTGACCTTTGCTGCATGTCTTCCCCCTTCTCTCATTACCCACTTTCCTGTCAATTAACTATCAAATAAAGACTTAAAATAAATTAGATTTGGTCTTGTTTCCCAGCCTCCTGGCGCTCTGCATGTTTCAGATGTTTTCCCGATGCAACACACGACAGCCAAAGGAGTAAATTATGTCAGCAGCTTGTCATCGACTCCAGCAGAGGCCTGTTTACTCACCAAGCAGCAGCAATCAGGTTTACTGAAGCAGATTAATAAATAGAAAATACATCCACTATTTCTGTATGTCTACAAAACCACATCCTGGATTTTCAAGGGATGAATGGAACTGAAGGAAGCAGAAGAAAACTTTTTTATTAATATTTTTGTTTTTTATAAAGCATACAACTTTATAAAATAAGGAGAATGTTAAATTCACAGCAAAAACACAAACTTTTACCAAGTGTTATTGGTCCAGTTTACAGTGCAAATATCTTAACAAACTTCAAACAAAGCAAAACTAATTTACAAGTAACTTTTCAGAAAGATACAAGAGCTTGTTTTAAGTAAATAATTCCCTCTAGATATTTATACTTATACCAATATATTTTCCTGTAAGTGAAATAATATTTTTTCATCAGTATTAAAATATTATTGACTTGCTGAAAAGTTACTTATAACTATATAAGTTCGTTTTGTTTAATGTCAAGAATAATAGGATATTTGCAATGGAAACTAGAGCAAGAATACTTGGTAAGATTTTTGCATTTCCTTTGCACAGTAATACTGTAAACTATCAAAATAAAATTCTAAGTCTACATCCAACCTTTTCAATCAGTGGCTAAAAGAAATGGGCCTTTTTGTCTCTATTATGAATCAAAAAAGTAGTAAATAGTTAATATATACTAATATATTTACAGTATACATTAAAATGGTTCAGCTATGTTTTTAAAGGAACTATACCTTCAATTGTGTCAGTGACGTTTTTAGTAAAAACAACTGTTTCTTGAGATGGGATTTGTGATCAAATTTAAAGCTTTTGTTTGCTACTGTAATAAAATGTGTTTAAATTTAATGCTTTTTACAAACCTTTAGCAGGGATGTAACACCTGGGAACATGTGGTTGGTGCAGCGGTTTAGATAAAAGCTACAAACCATAAAAATAATGATAATTGTTCCAACAACCCAAAAATTGTACTAAAGCAAAAGCAGCACAACTTCAACATAATTTTACTCAAATAAAAGTACAAAATGTAAAGTTATGTCCAAATTCTGCTGTTTTAAAGACTGAATTTTGAACTTTTTTCTCCCACTAGAGGTTTGAAACGATCAACTTGAAATTTCCCAATGTATGATATAATTTAACTAAAAAAATTAAATTACTTTATACAGATTACAAATACCGAACTCATAAAAAAGATGCAAAGTAACAGAATGACTAAATAAACAGGATTTTTTTTTTTTTTTTTTCTAATGATATGTTGTATATAAATGACATGATTACAAAATAACAGATTCAGGTATAGTACTTTTCCAAATCACTAAAAATATCAATGAAACTAATACTTCAGTAATGCAAATATACTGTATTTTAGAACAGAGTTAATTACTTGTGGTGTTAAATTACTCAGCAGGTAGAAAATAACTTTAGAAAAACAAACCTTGTGCACAAACAAGAAATCTTACTTCAGGTGTGTTTATATCTGATGCATTTACTCACAGTGGGAAGAGCATCCAGAAATTAAGAGTGGAAATACCTCATAAAAGTATTACTCAAATAAAAGTAAAACAATCAGTGTAGTAAGACTATTGCTAAAAGTAAACTGAAGTAAACCTCTGCAACAGTCACGTTCAGTGAACCCTGACCAGATGGTGCAAACCTCTAAACTGAACGCGTATCCATTTCTCATGTTTAGGAAAAGATGTAAGTCGTCTAGATGTGCAGCCTGTCATCACTTTTTATGTAACCTGCAATAACATTTCAGCAATGCGCTGCGGCTCAGTTTGCTGTATCACTGGACCGGACCTCCTGCTGCACTATAGGTAACGGCTGCCACAGCATAAAGCCATCCATCAGTTCTGACGGGCCGAACCTGGCACCTCCCACCTGTTCTACTCATCCCACCCTCATTTTGGCTGCAGACATCTGCCTCCTCCATTTACAGCCCGTTTCTATTTCTGGCTGTGTTCGCCCTCAACTCACCCCTCACAGTCCAGTTTATTTGCAACAGTACCCAACGCAAATCTCCTCAGCCCAGTTTGGACTCACAGGATCAACTGGAATGGATAAAAAAAGACCAGCAAACACAAAACACAGCGGAAATAAAGGATGTAAATCCTCTTACCATCTGCCTCTTGTTCTCTATCAAATGAGCACCGATGATTCCCAGAAAAGAGCCAAAGCCGAGCTGGAAAGAAAGAAAATATCCTGTTTCAGGAGATTGTTCATATGGCAGTGAATTCAAGCCACATTAGATAGAAAAATCAACAAAAAAGGTGAAAATTTTCACCAAAAAAAGGCTGAAATTTGTGACTATTTTCAGAAATTTTCAAGGAAAAATCATAAATTTCTGTTTTTGAAAAGTCTAACATTTTCTAGAAAAAATATCTGAAACTTTTAAATTAACCTCTAAAAATTTATCAAAAGACCCAGAAATGTCTGAGTTTCAAATGCCAAAAATCAGAAATTTACAAGTTTTTTTTTCTAAAAATTTCTGAGATCAATCTCAAAATTTCAAAGTTTTTTTGTTTTTAGGAAATTTTTCACTTTTCAAACACAAACATTTTTTTCCCTAAAAAAATTCTGAGATTAAATTCAAACTTTCTGTGTTTTCTCTGGAAAATTTTTGAATTTTCAAACAGAAATTTCCACAGTGTTTTCTAAAAAAAAAAAAATGAGACTACTCTCAAATTTCTGGAGTGTTTCCAGAAATTTGTTGACTTTTAAAACAGAAATTTCCAGATTTTTTTCTAAATAAATAAATAAAAAAACAGAGATTAATCTCAAAATTTCTGATTTATTTTTTTTTTTAGCAATTGTTAAACCTTTCAGAAATTTTTGTGGAAAATTTACTCTTTCAGCTGTGAAAGTCATGAGACTATTACACAGAAATAATCTTCAGTCAGAGGCTTCTCAGGTTGGTTGTGAAACTGGCTGCTCCTGGAGATTCTTTCTGCCCATACCATCACCATCTTGTATGATGCGAGTTACAACAACACATTTAATATTTAATAAGTATTTTTTAATTGAATTAACTTTATATTGCAACATAGCAACAGTCTTCAGTCAGAGGCCTCTTCAGATTGGATGCAAGATCGACTGCTACTGGAGTTCCTTCTGGATCACAGCATCACAATCCACAACAAACATCATATGATCTAAGCATCATATGATGCTTAGAGCATATGAATTATGCCAACCTTCAATATAATTTCCATTTGAGATACATAAAGTGTAACTTGCATTGAATACCAATCAAATTTGACTTTATAGTTTCAAAATTAATGTCACTGAAACGGTTTGATTCAGATGATCTAAACATTAAATCTAAAGAACTCGATCTGAGTCTTTCAAATGCCAAAAACAAATTTACTGACTGGAAGACTCAGACTTCATCTAGCATCTAATGATTGCAATCCTGAATAACGAAAGCAAAACACTCCCTTTAGGGAGCTGTCTTAATGAAGTTTGGACTCCAGGAGCTGAAAGGGTTTGCTGGAAACACCTCAGTCTCGTTTGCCATGTTGTGTCTGTGTGTGAAGCTTAGGAATTTGAACTCACAATGACTCCGGGGTAGTAGCCTCCCACAGTGATGTTTTGTGTCCGGGTGGTCGCCGCCAGGCCGAAAACGAGGATCAGAACAGAGACAATTAGCAGCATCACCGTCACCGTTATGGATTTCCTCTTCCTTCTCTTAAAGGAGCCTACAGACACAACAAAAGAAATCTAATATTACCAACAAACCGCCATGCATTTGTTGTGTCACATGCTGATCAAAAGGTTAAAACTTAGTCATTGTCTTACAAGCACTGCAAAAATTCACACAAGCCTTTTGGCTGTGGTTTCTTTCCCTGCATTTGAAGGGAAGGAATTTTTGCATTTTCAGATGACGCATTCAAAAGAGCTGTGTGAGATCTTCCAAGAGTTGGTTTATGTTTTATCCACTTGAACCAACCAGTTTTTTTTCCTCCAATTCTCAAATGTTTTGGCTCCTGACCTTTTTCTTATAATAAATGAGTCATTCTCCTCTGGAGTGTTCCCACAGACTGTGGTAATCAAAACCACTTCATAAAAAGAATAACCTGGACTTATCAATTTTCAGTAATGTGCCACTTCTGGCTAAAATATTAAAGGTGACCTATTATGCTTCCTTCAAAAGGTTAGGATGGGTCTATGGGCTAAACAAAACATGCACGAAAGCATTCTTAGATAATGAGATTTTAGTCTGATCAGTTCTGCCTATTTGAGCTCTTTTCAGAATAAACTCAACGTTTACAATCGCACATGAAAATAACTGCAAACAAATGCTCAATTACGCCACCATACATCTTTGAAAAGCAGAAGTGGAGCCTCCTGCACAACTAGCAAGAAAGCAGCAAGTGGTTTTTGGATGGTAAGTCAACAACAAATGCTTGTCTTTTCCGTCAGCCATTGTGCAGCGTACAGCGGTAAAACCAGCTGATCAAATGTGCTGGAGCGCCAGTTGGGTTTCTAGGTGACGGGCGGAACTCTGCTGGGGTTGCTAGGTAACGGAATGAGCTTTGCTGGAGCTGCTAATTGCATTTTGGAGGTTTTTGAAACGGCTCATTTTTGCAAAATGTGAATGTGGCATTATATGTTCCCTTTAAAAAACAGATTTCTAACCCTGAGCAACTACTCTGATGGTTTTTGTCAATCAGGCTTTTGTGAACATCACAGTACTGAAACTGCTCTTGTCTTTAATGACCTCCAGCTGAACACCGATTGTAGTAAAATTTCAATATTAGTTTTACTTGATCTGAACACAGCGTTCGACACAGTTCATCATGACATTTTATTATCCCAATTTAACAAACTGAGTTGGTATTTGGTGTCTGTCTGATAGAACCTTTTCGTGTCCATAGACGACAATAAATCTAAGCTGAATAAAAGTATTTATTCCTCAAGGTTCCAACCTAAGTCTTCTCCTTTTCAATGTTTTAAAGCATTCAAATTATATGTAACAATAAGAAAGAGTATCACAATTATGTAGATCACACACAGTTGTACATCAGTTTTTTACCAGGAGATTACAGTCAAGTGCAAATGCACTAAACACATTGAACAGATTAATAGCTGGATGTGTCCAGTTTTTCCCAGCTAAATATAACAAAACTGAATTTTTATTCCACTTTCAGTCTGTAGGTTTACAATGCTAGGAATGTAAGGTTAACGATGGATTCTGCTCTGAATTCCAACAAGTACAAAACATGGTCATAAATACAACATTACCACCTAAAAATACTGCCAGAATTCAATAATTGCAGTGCTGTTTTCACTGCGAGGGCTATTTAAAAAATCAATGAGACAGCTTCAACTAATGCTGATATTAGAGTCCTTACAAAAGCAAAAAGAGATCAGAATATCAGTCCAGTTTTGAGGTCATTAAGCTGGCTATCGCCCAAAGAATGGAGTTTAAAATCTCACTGATGGTTTACAAACCACTTTCAGACTACGTCTCTGATCTTCTTAAATGCTCTGAGCCATTAAGACCGTAATCTGAATCAAACCTGCTAACCATACCAAGAGTTAAAATATGCTGAAAGCAGCCATCAGGTTTTATACAACAAAAATCTGGAATAAGTTTCCCGTTAGCTGAGGAATGATCCCACCTGAGCTCTTTTAAAACAAAGTTAGAAACATTTTTATTTGCTGTTGCCTACTTTTAAACTTAGTTTTTTACTTTTTATTTTTTATAATCCTTTTAATTTAAATAAGTTTAATGTGTTTTACCCTGATGAATGTTATTAACTTCGATTTTTAAGGACTTTGAGCGGCTTTTGACCAAAAAGTGCTATCAAGCTGAGGTTGCCTTTAGCAACCTCATCTAGGTCAACAACTTTGACCCAGTCTGCTATGTTCCGTTTTTCATGACAATGTTTGATCAAACCTCTTCACAGAATATATTCTGAGATTAAATTACACAAAAGGTGGACTCTATTTAATATTTTGGTGATTTATAAACTCAATCAGTTGCCCTGGATTTTATTTAGTGGCATCAGAGTACAAATGCATCGCACGCTTTTTTAAAGCTTTTCAGAAGAATCATGTTATTTTCCTTCCACTTCACTATTACACACTACTGAGTTGATGTAATATGTAAAATCCCAATGAAATACAGTCTATGGTTGTATCATAACAAAATGTGGAAACTTTTGAAAAATATAAATACTGTAAATAAAAGAACTTGTGATTAAGAATCAATTTTATTAAGGATCCATCCATCCATCCATCCATCCATCCATCCATCCATCCATCCATCCATCCATCCATCCATCCATCCAATCATCCATCCATCCATCCATCCATCCATCCATCCATCCAT
>NW_006800183.1:816077-827106 GCF_000485575.1 Poecilia formosa | reverse complement strand
CCCTTTATTTTTTTTGAGCAGTATATATATAATTTCTTTCCAATCTTGGTCAAACTATGACATAGTGACTTAAAAACCTCTTTTTATTTTACAAATAAAAAGTGGCTGACTGGTCTTGACTGCATGAACCATAAGGCTGATATCTAGAGATCGATAGAAAAACATGCTTTGGTTTAGTAAACAAAGGGATTCAGTGTCACCAGTGACAACTGAAGGACACATAAGTTTGCAGAGCTGGGGTTACATTTCAAATTCAACTGTAATGCAACTATGCACTGTTTACAATGTTTTCAGTATGTGTTCTGTATCAAAATACTCAGCTGTGGCTGTTTTGTATGAATATATTAGACTCAGTCAATATAAGAAATACAAACAATTTAGTGTTTTTATGTAGCCTAAAAAGCATTGTTTGTTTGACTGTACTTAGAATAAAGTTGCCAAGCATCCTGGTGAAATCCGTGCAGCATCAGCAGCCATAAGAGCCAGGCTGCTGTGGCTACTCAGCCCCGCCGCACCTGCAGTGACGCGCTGCGGCCCGGCCATGAAGGAAAATACCCGCCTGGTGGTGCAACGACTGTGTTAGACTATTTTTCACGGATATTAATGTTTACGGAGCTGTTACTGTAACCAAAACTATTGTTTCCAAAGTGGTTAAATTGGATTTGAGAAATGCACTGTACTGTTACTGAACAATAAAAAGCTGGTGCAGACAAGGCAGTGACCTTGCGCACACCTACCCATGCTTGTCTCAGAGAGCGTCAGTCGGCTGGATTGGAGGCTGTGAGAACGGGGCGGCATCTTGGTTCGGCGATGACTTCTTCTAATAAAATATGAAGAATAACAATCACCACCCAACGAGGGGTAGAAATCTGAACGACAACGGGTCACGATCGTGATCCAACGCCGAGGTTGCGTTCACTTGCTGTGGCATTCTCTGACAGACAGGACCGCTCTCCGTCTGTCCCCGAGCCTGTCTCCTTTACATTCCCGAGGCTGCTGCGGTGTCTCTCGGTGTCCCTCCTCACGATGTGTCGGTGTCGGACAGCAGGTCGGTGCTGCTGCTGGCGGTGTGTGCGCATGTCACACAAACACTAAAAACAACGTACAGCACCCTACAGCCTTCACTTATACTTGTAACGCTGACATTACCGTACGTACGTACGTGCCTGACCGTTACATTGCCCCGATGTCCGTTATTAAATTCGGCTTCCAACATCATCAGCTAATTTTCCCAGAGCGGAAAATTACACAATCTTAGTTTACACATCGGGGGGAAATGTAGAGGGTGAATCAATACCCCTCAAATAAAAAGATAAAATGCGGCAATTCTCTTATCTATTTTTATACGAAACCTTTTTAAGTTTTAACTCAAAAACGGCGATTTGTGACGGACTAGCTTACAGCTTTTTTAAGAGTTTAGCTTTTAAAACTACGTCAACACTTGGTAGCCGTGATTATCCTTTTTTTCGTTTAGTTTTTTTTTATACGGCTCTCTAGGTTTGTTTAGCCAGAATGTTAGGAGAAAGATTAATAAGTTAACGGTCGACTCCATTTCCGTGTAGCGCCACCACCTGTCAAGAAGACAGTGGTGCGCTGAAGGACTAACTACCGTAGAGGAAAAAATTTACAAAATATTCGGATCACGAAATTATTATTTTCAGGTACGCAGGAGGATTAGGGCCACACAAAAAAAAAAATAAATAAAATTGGACTTTTAGATCATAACAGTAATTATGAGGGGAAAAAAGTCAGAATTTTCAGAAAGATTTGAGAGATTGAAAGTATAAAATTATAGATTAACATTTGTTTTGATATATTTTAACTTTTTCTTCCTATAAACACTGACCTCTGCAAAAAAATCTTTTGTCTCCACAATAACACTTTGTATATATGCAGCTGATCTACATATAAAATTTTTATTTGATTTACTTGTTTTCTGTAGTGTTTCTGGTTCTAATTTTGCTGTATGACAATATCAAATAAAAAATATAAAATAAATGTTAGGATGACCCCATTCCTAGCTGAACCTCTTACAGTTAAAAAGGTTAATATTTTAAGGCCAGTGTCCACAGGATTTGTATTTCAGCAGTTATTCACACACATACTTTTGCAGTGACTTCTTTACCAGAGGTCTCTGTGAAATATTAAACAATATTCAGTGCCAATCACACTGTTTAGTAGTGGAAAATGTGGTTGGTTGTCACTTTTTATTTAATTCTCAAAAAAGATTCTGTTTTCACGTGCAACGCAATGTTTCAGTTCAAAATAAAGAGATACATGGGGGTAGTTTGGGCTTAGCTTATCCTCGTCTAAACTAATCGAAAATTTAGGTAGATGTTTAATTTTATTTTATATGCTGTTGTTCATATAAAATAATTTTATTTTGTCCTGAAATATTGAGTAGGACACCTTTCAGTATACAAATGAAACAGCGCCATCTGCAGTCACATATTGGGATCCTTGCAGAATAACGTCTCTGTTTCCAGTAAACTTGGAAAAATAATAATAATAAAGGCATTTTTTTCGAATCTCTATGGTAATGATGCTAAAAAATATATATATTGGATTGTATTTTTTTATTTAATATTTGACATTTTAAAACAAAAATAAAAGACGTTTGTTTATGTTTTTGTTTTGTGTTTTTTAGTATATCTGATATTAGCTTCAATATAAGCATTCAAACTGGACGTGTTGCTTTGTTAAAGAGCATTTAGGGCCTAATGTTGGGCTTACAAAACAAAAACAAACAAAAAAACATTTAAATGCTGCATGCATTGTGTGAAAGTCGTTAAATTCACCGTAAAAATGCATGTACATGAACACGTGCGCACGTTTTTGCCGCGCAAATCTCAAACAAGGGATTTTTCCATGACGCAATTACTCTTTTCATGGAAAGGGGGTACAGAAAAAAGAACCTCAGAAGTCCCCCTGTCCCACTCTTACAGGGGGGTAACAGAACTTTACGTGCCCCGAGTGCAGATTGAATCGGGACTGAGAACTACACGAACTTTTGAAAGTAAATTTATACTGTTTTCCATAACGTCCATGCACTTAATGCAGGAAATGTGTGCATTCACGCATTTGCAAATCATTGTTTTACGTTTCCCTGTAAATTTTTAATATGAACTACATTAGATTGACTAAAATCAATAGAAATAAATAGATTAAATTAGTTGCACGGATGCTTTTGCGCGCAAACATGACGCAGCCAGTCAGTGAATGCCGGTATCTTCCCTTGGGATGAGCTGTAAATATTGTATTCAGGTTTTTATTGGACTCCTTGTCCAGATTTCAGACAATGGCTGTTCGGGTGCGTGTCCAGAATGCAGCGCTGTGATTCAGGGCCTCTGCCAAATCCACTCTGGGACCCAAAAAAAGCTCTCTGCATCCCACCCCCGGGCTTTCTCTGTTTAGCGTTCATTCACTACGATGCGCTCCTAGCTAGAGGAGGCTCTCCGTGCCCGGTCCCCCCTCTGCAAGCCCCAAACTTTCTAATGAAACCCCCACACGCTTTTTGACGAATATTATTGCTCTGTAGCGGGACAAGAAGGCTTTCCGACTAATTAATCAGCATTTTTCATATTGAGAAGAAAACTCCAGGTAGGTTATTTCTTTGTTAAAAATTGTGGCTAAGTGTACAGTAGGGAAGGGTGATTTTGAGAGATTTGTTTTTGCAAAATTAAGTAAAAAAAATGGAATTGTGAGTAAATAAATGCGGTTTTTGTTTATAAAGAACATGGATCCCAGTACCACAGAAGGGGGAGCTGAGGAGAAGCTCATTAAAAGTCCTGTAAGTACAAAACAGAAATCAATGTCTCAGATTGAAATTTGGTTATAATCCAATCAAAGAATCAACGTTGATTCATTGATTGTGTCCTGCGGTTTTTTTGTGGGATCTGTGTGTCCTGGCCTGTGGACGCTGTGAGTCAGTGAGTAACATCTGGACGTAAGGTTGACCCTCTAGCTTGGCTGCGTGCAGCTGCTGCTCCAAGCAGGAGGGTCCCGCTCAGCGGAGGTCAGCTCTCCCAACGAGTGCCACAAGGTCACCAGAGAGTTTATAATTTGCAGAAACCGGGGACAGGACCATCAGTGTGATGTCCATTATCATGCAGAGCACTGTCTTGCAGTTTACATTATCGGTCATACTCGGATCAGGAGGCATGCCAGTTTTTTCTTGCTGCAAAAGAAAATAGGTCGACTGCAGCACCGGGCAGTTTGGAACATGTGCGGTGAGGGTTTTTTCTCTTCTTCTCCTTTCCACCAGCCGCCCAAGGTGATACTCAAACATGGCGTAGAGCTGGAGGAAGAGCAGGAGGAGCTGGCCGAGCACCAGCCCCTGGAGCAGGAGGACCTGAACTTCGAAAGGTGGAAGCGCAGGCCGATTCCCAAACGGACGCTCCACCAGAAGATAGCCGACCTCAAGAAGTACCTGTGGAATGCAGAGACCAACGAATTCATGGGTCGCTCCGGCAAGAGCTGGAGTGAGTTGACAAGCTCTAGAAGGTTCTGTGTGCTGTTGCAAAAGTTATTTCTGTTTTTACATGTCTTAGAGATGAGAAACTCCACACAAACTCAGGAACATGCATGGGGTTTGAATGTTTTCACAAGGCGCATTCAAGGATAAGTTGAGGGTGGGAAATGTTCCTCCAGTCCACAGCCTGTGTGTCCTCATGCTTGATGTTTACATAGGTGCATGGATGATTCAGAGAGTCCCGACAAAAACAGACTGCCTGGGGACACAGACTGCCTGGGGACACGTCCCCAGCGGGAAGACACGGTTCTTGGCCTCGCATTGGCCAGGAATCAAATTCCTCTAAATCTTACCATGCTCTCCGCTGTCTTGTTCCCAAAGCCTTGGCGACCTCGCTGCTGAACTGAACACTCACAAGACCCTCGGCTGCAGTAAAACACGTAGACGAGCTTCAGCGTTGAGCTTCGTTAGACATGCACCAATCTGGCTATTTTCCGGTTTACCTCGATTCCCATTACGATATTTTTTTTGTTTTAGAGACATAAAAGTGAATGAAGCCATTACAGGTGCCTTGATTGAGTGAAACTTTATCTTAAAATTAAATAATTTCAAGAATATTTGCATCAGTGCGAATGTTCCTAATCTTTATCTGGTTTATTTTAAGCTAGAAAAAGCGCAATCAAACGGCGACTTACTGCTTGTTGCATTCATGGATGGAAGATAACAGGAGTTCTTAGTTTCCGTGAGATGTTTTCGTATTTGACCTCCCAAATACAAATCAGGAACAATTATGGGAAAATAATCTGATTCCGATAATTGGGACAGAAATTGTTGCAGGTTTTTTGTTAGAGATAGGACTTATGGTATCACTTTACAATAAGACTCTCCTAATAGATGACTAGTAAATAGTTTATAAACACTGTATAAGTCATTAATAACTGTTTATTACGCATGAATTAAGAGTATGAATGAGGCTGTAGGCAAAAAAAATTATGCTCACAAATGCTTATTGTAGTAGTTAAAATGTAGTCTGAAATGTTTAGTGTAACAACTCTAGATTAAAATACATTTGTGAACAAATTTGGCTCACCAGTTAGCAAGAGACCAGTAGATTTTGTCTCTGTTTCAGCCTTAATTAATGTATAATAATCAGTTATTAATGATTTATAAAGTGTTTACAGATTAATTAATAACATGTCTGTGAACTATTTATTATCCATCGATAATGAAGAACCTTATTGTAAAGTTTTAAATCCAGCAGAAAATGATTAGTTTGGAAAATCAACTCTATGAATTAAAGCATACGTCCGTTAATTTGTTCTGATTTTCTTTATTACATGTTGGTAGAAGATAGTGGGAGTTTTCAGTTTTGATGCATTTACTAAGAAAAAATGTTTTGTTTTCTTTTGTATTTGATTTACCGATCGATTGTGTGAGCTGATCAAAGGAAATTGTCCAATTACAATTTAAATTTTAATTATTTTTTTTGAATCAGCAGAAAATTAGGAAATGAAGAATTAGGGTTGCACTGACTGACTGGCTCTGATACTTTCATGTGAAACCAATAATCAGCTTCTGTCCTCGTTATAGGGACACTGCACTCGCTGTGTTGAAAGTTAAAAGAAAGACGTTTTTGCCACTTATATACCAAATCATTTGCCTTTCATCAGATTTTTAAAATAAAAATGTAAAACAAATGCATCAAATTAAATACTGTTGGATAATTTTACTGTATTTTTACCAATTTATAAAATATCAATTTCCGTTTTGTTGCCATTAAGATTACTGGCAAATTGAGACGTTTGATACAGACTGGATGAGTTGAGTCATTTATGACATAGGGCTGAAACGATTACTTGGTTTAATTGTGATTAATCGATTATTGAAATAATTGTCACCTGACTAAGGAATCAAATAATCGCTAAACTGCAGCATACAGGCTCTAAAAAAGACCATTTGCTGAAAGAACAACACACTAAGTCAAAACTGTACAAAAATACATACATTTTATGCATTTATGAAAAAAACTCTTTATCTGTAAATCAGATCCACCCAGAACTCCTACAGTGGCTGTTTTAGCTTCACCTGGTTCAAATTCTGTTAAAAATAATTAACTATTAAGCGTAATTAATCCAAAAAATAATCATCACTTGATGTCAACTCTAGGAGAAATGTTGTCTTTATTGTTGATGTAATCAAGCGTCCACTCAATGAATGCTGTGTTATTCCATTTTACACAATAAAATGTTCATTTTCATATCTAAAAAGGGAAAAGGGAATTCAATTTAGTTTATTTGCATTTTTGTGTATTTCTAATATAGTATAAAAAGTCTAAAATGAAAAATCTGCAGAATATGCCAATTTCTTATCCGATTAATCGTCAAAATAATCGCTCACTAAAATAATCGTTAGTTGCATCCCTAATATGATGAAGCAGGCGCTTGTTGCCACGTGTTGCAGTCGACAAATGCATTTCAAGAAAGTCTCAGTTTCATGGATAAAATGAACCGCTTCACCTTCAGGCAGGGATAAGAGCTGAATGAAGCTACACAACCAGTGCGTGCACACTTGTGGAGAAGTGGGGCCCATGTGTCCTCTGAAGAAAAGGGCCCTGAGTTGAAGTCTGCTCTGCGTGTCCTGTGAGGCAAGTGTGCATGAGGGGACACAATGCCAGAGTGGGGTGATTGGGGCTCCTTGGAGCTGGCTGGGCCTCTATGGCTGCAAAAAAAAAAACTTCACTACGATGGCAACCGGAGGTTCACTGTGTTCCTGAGTGAAAGAACAGGCTGGGAGATTTCTCACTGAGCTCAAACAGAAAGGCCTTTGTGGCCGCTGGGCCGCTGCTAGTCCGCTGTAAAATTGCACGCACAGCAAAAGCCATTAAGTTTAGGACGCATTTAGTTAGATTAGTTAAAAAGTAGCAGAACAATCACTGTGCAGACACTAAGTCTAACCAAATTTTCTTAGTTTCTAGTGCAAATATCTTACCACACTTTACATAAGACAAAACTAAATTCAGCAGAATAAATTTGATTATTTTAAGTAAACAATTCCTTAATGTTGATTAAAAATGTCAAGATTATTTAAGTTTTAACAAAAGATTTTGCCATGTTATAAGTGAAACAATTTTAAAGTGCAATTAGTACTTCTTCATCAAAATTAAGGAAATACTGACCTAAGACAAACTCCTTTATCTTGATGTAAAGTTACTTTTAAGTGATTTTTTGTGTAAATATTTCCACTATAAACTGAACTGCAAAAACAGAAAATATAAATGTGTTTTTGGTCCAGTTTCTAGTGCAAATATCTTATTATGTTTGAAATAAGTCAAAACTAAATCACAAGTAACTTTTCAGCAACATACAGGAGCTTATTTAAGTTAATAATTCCTTAAAATTGATGTAAAAATACTACTTCAATTAGCAGATTATTTCATTATTCACATGAAAAAATGCCTTGCTCTAAGTAAAATAATCTGCCAGTGGAAGTAGTAAATTTTCATCAACATTAAGAAATGATTGACTCAAAACAATAGTTTTGTCAAATTTTAAGCGTACTTGAACCAGAAACTAGACTAAAAATAATTTGTAAGATTTTGGTGTTTTTGCAGCAAATGCAAAACCTCAGGATTTATTTATTAGGGAGTTATTATACACTTCAAAAATACAAACTCATACCATTTTTTTTGGTTTAGTTTATAGAGCAAATATGTTATTACACTTGAAATAAGACAAAACTAACTTATAAGAAGCTTTTCAGCTTGATATGGGAGCTTGTTTAAAGCTAATAAGGACTTAATATTGATGAAAAAGTGCCAGTTGGACCAACACATTTTATAAGTTATAATATTTTTTCTCCATTAGAAGATGATTTCATTTTTATCAAGTAGTTTTTCAATATTAAGGAATTACTGACTTGAAACAAGCTCCTGTTTCTTGCTGAAAAGTTACTTCTAAGTTATATTTGTTTTATTTTAAGTGTACTAAGATATTTGTACTAGAAACAACCAAAAAGGCTTGGTAATGCTTTGTGTTTTTGCAGTGTATGGGCTGTAGAGATTATTTGCAGCTCCAGACATGAAGGGGGAACATTTCCCCCCTTCATGTCTTCATAAACAAATTAGAGACAGAACTAATCAAAGACAGGAACTGGACTCCAGACAACACAAACACACACAATAAGGTTCATTATTTCCCTTCGCTCAGATCAGACATAACCTCTTGTGTAATAACATTTTCCCGCCGCTCTGTCTAGGTCTCATTCTCCTGTTCTATGCTGCACTTTACGCATTTCTGGCGGCCATGTTTGGCGGCTGCATGTTTTGCCTCATGTGGTCCATCAGTCCCTATCATCCCACCTTCAATGACAGAGTGATGCCACCAGGTAAGAAAGCCCCCAGACTCTGATGTGCCGTCGCGTTTCATTCTGCTCTGTGCAGTTGACTGTCTCTGGGTCTCCACTGGCAGGTCTGACGATGGCCCCACACCTAGAAGGCCACGACATCGCTTTCAATGCGTCGGACCGCAAATCCTGGAAGAAGTACACCCGGTCCATTGATGAATATCTAAGACGTGAGTCCGTCTGGGCGCGATGACGTTAAACTTTGAGGTTGCTGAGTTTGTTGAAAATGAAAGAAACTTCAGAGTTTTTTCTTAATCCTCATCTTCTTCTACCTTTGTCTCATTTTTTAACATTTGTTTCCTGCAGAGCATGCTGGGAAGGGAAGCCTCTTTGTGGGCAGAGAGTAGCCATTCAGTACAGTTTTTTTTCAAACCAAGCTTTTGTCAGGTTCCTTTTGCCAGAGGCCTGAGCCTGGCAGGGTTTTGCTGTTGCAAAGGTTTATTTATGCCTCACTCCCTCCTCTTTCGCTCCTTCACTCTCTCATTTTTCCCCTCGGTTTTCCTCTTTTTTATTTTTATTTTTCCAAAAATGTTTATTGGTAAGGTGGTACAAGTCCATACTGTCTTTTTTGCTTCTTGATTAGTTGAAGGTCTAATTATGAGAAAATATTGCTTAAACTCAATCAAAAAACAGAAAAATCTGGTTTTCTCTACAAAAATTTGCATTTGTGTTTGTGAAATTTAGCTTTACAGCTGCATTATGTAACTTTGATTTAAAAAAAATGTTTTTTTTCACATATTTGTTCAAATAATCACCATGTTGTGACAGTTTGTTGTGAAATAGATAAGCTGTGAAAACATCAATCACTGCCATCTGAAGGAATGTAGCTCTCCTGACCAAAAACAACCAATCAGAGCCAGGAGGCGGGTCTTAGCGCTTCCAAACATCCTAATGCACTCACTGCTAAATGGGCTAGTAGTGGAAAAACAATTTGCCGTTATAGGAAAATTGTTTATCTGCTGTTATTGGTGGCCATGCTAACTAGCCGGAGCATGCACAACATGTTATGCTAGGTGCAGCGTAGCATAGCGTGGCGCTCTTATTGGTTGTTTATTACTTAGAGAAGCTACATTATATCACAGATTATCTGTCTCATACTCTACTGTCACAACTACATCATTGTTTCAACAAACATGTAAAAAATTATTTTTATTAAAGTTGTTGCAGCTTAATAATTAATAAATTGATATAAAAGTACCGTTAGAACAGGACAAGTTCCCAATACAACTGAAACCTTGCTGATATTTTTGAGTCAAAATTTTGCCAAAATACATAAAAATTAGGATATATCCAGAGCACATTAGTGATAGACTCTGGGCAAAAGTTACTAAAGTTAGAGTGTATTCATATGAAGCTAAATTAGGGCCAGAAAGTTTGCTAAAAAAAAAATTAATTGAAAAAATATTTTAAAACTGAAAAAAAGTTTGAAACTGACAAAATAAAGATTTTAAACTGAAAAAAGTTTTGAAACTGAAAACAACTGAGAATAAATATTTGAAAATGAAAAAAAAAATCAGATTCAAGTCTTTTTTTTCAGCTTAAGATTTTCTTTCAATTTCAAACATTTTTTTCAGTTTCAAAATAAATTTTCAGTTGTTTTTTTTCTTTTTCTTTTGAACAACCTCTACGGCCCAAAATTTGTGGCCCCAATTTTGCTCCATGAGTTTACAGCAATGTTGGTGTTGATTGTTGAACTTCTTTATGTAGATTTTACCAGGGCAGATGCTGTGTATGAGTTTAAAGGACACTTCTTTTACCTCCCTGGGTTTGCCTCTGCTCTCCACTTCCAGCGTACAATGACGCTACTCAGGACAGGAAGAATATTCGGTGCACACACGACTCGTACTTCATGCAGGACGACCTGGAGGAGACCGCGGAGCGAAAAGCGTGTCAGTTCAAGAGGTCCTGGTTGGGGGAGTGTTCAGGGATCCAGGACCCCTACTATGGCTATTCTCACGGAAGGCCATGCATCCTGCTCCGCATGAACCGGGTAAGGAAAGCGGCAGTCACTGGGAATATGAAGGATGAGGAACTAACAGAGCGGGACTGAGGGTGTAATCGCTGAATAGTGACTCCTTGTGGCCAATTGTAGAACAACACGGGGACCGTTTGGGGAAAAAACTTGATCCATTGAGTCTATGTATATTAGTCTATATA
>NW_006800183.1:740689-815987 GCF_000485575.1 Poecilia formosa | reverse complement strand
TATATATATATCGCAATACAGACAAAAAAACGTCCTCTAGAAAATTCAATCGTTTTACCGAACCGCACAGCATTCTGGGAGATGTAGGCAGTAGAGGAAAGGCTTTAGCTAGATTGGTGGGATCAGGACAATATTTTTAACCATATTCCCCCCTTTCTGACGGTCTTAAGGACTCCTCGATTGTCGGGATGACTCTTAAGATAAACTGAAGCAATATCCCCGCCGTGTGTGCTAAGCTAAGCTAAGAGTGATCTGGTCCGCTGGGAAGCCCGTCGGAACCGCTCCGATCTAAAATCGGGGCTATTCAACTCACTCGCTCTCCGGTTACCTAGCTACTCGCTCACTCTTTGGTTACCTAGCAACAGTGTGTTGACCTCATAACTGCTTAAAAATAAACTGACAGTGGAGTGAAGGGAGAAAATGACAACAGTTGGAGAGACATGAACAGCAGTTTTGCGGTATTTAACATATCTAAAACAAAAACTAATCACTAATTATCAATATCGACTGATATGAAATCCTTATATTCCGGTACATTCAGCCATATTGACCAGCCCCAATATATTTAGCTTGGAAGTTAATATTTAGATTGGAGCAAAATATTTTGTTTGTCAGCTAAATAGTTAGCTTGCTGAATTAGTTTAGAACTGGCACATTTATAAAAACATGAACAACAAGGTGAAAATATGACTTTTTTCCCCCTCCTTTAACAGGCTAAATAACCCAAACTTTCCAGTTAATTTTTTCACTATTTTACTTTGCAAATATAGTTTGCATATGGAAAACTTGTGTGAGTTTTGCTTAGGGTTCATTTTTAAAGTAAAAATTGGAAATCTTTGTTTTTTGTGTGTGTGTGCTAAAATGTACTTTATATTATTTCATAGATTCTTGGTTACCTACCTGGACAGGGTAAACCAATAGATGTCACTTGTGGTGTTAAGGTATGAAAAACATCAGATCATTTAATTATATTGTATTAAATTCAGTGCCTTTCTAATCTATCATACCCCTTGAACATTTTTACATTTTGTCTTTTAATGTATTTTATTGCAGTTTTAATCACAAAGAATAACTGGAGTGGAAGAAACAACAGTTTTTATGGTGTGGCATTACATAAAATTGTTACGTAAAGTTACACTACCTGTCAGAAAAACGAGTAGTGTAACCAAGCGCTGCCGTTTCCACAAATCTGCTCCTTAGAGCTGCTGTGTCCAGCTGAGCTGCTGCCTCACAGTGCAGCCCTCCTGCACCACTCTGCTCCTTCAGACTATCCAGCAGCAATTAGCAAACACCTGGTGGAAATGCATCTCTGCTGAGCTCACTCTAGGAGCTACTTCTCAGACAGGCTTTGAAAGGCTTAATGAATGGAGAAACTTTATTGTGATGACATGCTGAAGTATCAGAAAGAGCAGGAGCTACTTAAAGAGACTCACACCCAATTTCAAGGTGTTAAATTGCAATGTTAAATTTCTTTCAAGTCATGTTTGATAAATACAGCATTTTTGTAACAACTCAAGGTAACATAGTTAGTTATGGTACTTGATTGTGCTATACGTTGCAATGTGATGATGGAGAGCAAAAAAACTGCTAGCCAACGATCACTACCATTGGTTTTAGCTGTTAAGTTATCATGATATGCTAAATCTTAAATGTATGCATGACATTTAAAAGAAAAAGGGACACAGCAGCTTTGCTACTATTTGTCAACACTACAACAAGTAGATAATGTCAGAAAAAAGTTTTAATTTAAATAAATGGGCAGGGTGAGGGAAGTAGGTCAGTTATGCTAGCTTGACTATGACAACCTTAACATGTAAATGTGCTGTGGAATTCTGGTGCTATACATAATATTGCTCCATTAAAATAATAATAAAATTGTGTATTCATTTCCTTCCATATCACTATTATAGCCTACTTTCTGTTGGTCTATCACATAAACTAATTAAAAAGATGACAAAATGTAAAAATATTCCCAGGTTATGAATTTAAATGAGAACAAGTTAAGAAAATTATTTGTTTTCTCTCCTAGAAAGGACCTCAAGAGGCCATAGGAGATATTCAGTTTTTCCCTAAAAACCTTTTTGACCTGAAGTACTACCCTTACTACGGGAAGCTCAGACATGTAAGTGCTGATTGACGAACCAGGAGTTCAGTCGAACCCGATCAATCTGAGTCGTTTTGTGTCCGTTTCGTCGCAGGTGAACTACTCCTCGCCGTTGGTGGCTGTTCGTTTCATAGGAGTGCAGCAGGACGCCCACATCCACGTGCAATGCAAACTGAACGGGAAGGGAATCATTAACGATTCACCCACCGACCGCTACCTGGGCAGCGTGACCTTCACCCTGGAGGTCGGAGCGTGAGGCAAAAGACATTGCGAAGCTCCTGTGATGGAGGCAGGAGAACATGCACAAGAGAAGAAATATTTTAGACCTTTATTTTTTTTTTCTTGAATTATTTCCTCATCTTTCTCTTAAATATGTCTTCTGCTGTGAAACAAATAAGGAACTAGATTTATACATTTTTATTTTGCATCTGTTGTTTCTTGAACCTTAAGCAGGGTGTCGGCATCCACAACAGACAGTGCTGTGCACCGGACAGCTGCATAGTGGGAATTACAATTCAGCTCCTCGTATTTTATAATGATTAGCAAAATTAATCAAAACTAAATTAAACTCTGCCCAATTAGTTAGCATTTCTGGCTATGCAAATCCAATTCTGACTTAAAGCATTACTAGGAAATTAGAAAATGTCGGCAGGTTAGTTGATGGTTTTTCTTGCACATTTTTTTGTAATGGTGATAAGGTACTAATTTGTTTTGAATTATATTGTTCAATTAAGTTGTAAGAATTCAAAGAACTATCATGTAAGCGCTGAAAAGAAGACTTGTGTTGTACTTATACAGAGAAAATGACATAATAAATGCAAATACATGATTACTATATATTTTTGTTGAATAGAGCAGTATTTTAAATTTATGATGTGTATGCTTCTTTTTTGTTTTTTTTTTGTTTTGCAAAAGTAAAATACTATACCACACTGATCAATAAAGAAATATATTATGATAAATAATAATTCTACTATGAATCCAGTTTGATTTTAACTTTCCTGGTAAGTGAAATCATGACCTGAAAGTCATTGTTTTACTCAGGTATGGAGCTAAATTGGGGCCATAAGGTTTGCTCAAATGAAAAAAAAACAACTTTAAAACTGAAAAAAAGCTTTGAAACAAAAGTAATGTTTTAAAACTAGAAAAAGAATGATGTGAATTTGAATAAAAATTTTCAAAAATACTTTTCATATTCATGTTTTTTCTTTCACTTTTGGATTTCTTTTTCTTTTGAACAAACTTTATGGCCCCAATTGAGCTCCTTACCCAGGTTATCTTTGGTAGATCTGACATATTTAAGTGTGAAAATCTGTATTGTTCACACCTTTTATATTTTTACAGAACTCTACATGTTGGATGTTTGCTCCATGTCATTATGGATAACAATATTCAAGATATCAACTAAAAGCTTCAGACAAAAACAAGATAACTTATCAGTCAGACTGAAATTGTGGCTGGAATGAGTCAGGCTTCTGTGTACAACACAGATTATTAAAGAACCAAACTGAACAAAGTCCAAAACACGGTTTGAGCTTCCACATGACTTCAGGCTTTAGTTCCCAACCTTTGAGCTCAATTCAGTCACAAGACTCCTTCACTCCCAATAAATACACAGCAGAAGAACAGAGATACAAAACAAGAAATGAACTTTATTACTGAATTTGTTCCCCACTCGTGTTAAAACGAGCCTAACGTGTCACATTCCTCCATCAGAAGCTCATGGTGAGGTGCTCAACAGAAAGGCACGGAAACTGCAGAGGTGTGAGGATGAAAAATGCTCAAAGAACGGAGGAATGGCGGCGCTGGGTCCGTGCTCGTTTTGGTACAAATATGTTCCCATCAGAAACCAGTAATGAAGAACAAAGCAGATCCTTCTTCTAAAATACTGCATATTAAATCAAAATACAGGTTAAATGTGGCTTAAAATTAAAATGAGTTTTTATCTTTGTCAAAAAACATCTTTATAAAACTTTAAATGAGTTTGAAAGAGAATCAAATCACATCATTGGCAGCTGTAAAGATTCGTACCCGGACCATTTATGGGCAAAGACGTAACGGGAGGAAGTCTACTCTTTTTCCCTGCTGCTGCTGTGCGTTCAGAACAGGCATGCTGCAAAAACGCAAAATATCACCAGTGTTTTTACTTAGTTTCTAGTGAAAATATATTAGTACACTGAAATGAGACAAAACTAACTAAATAACTTCTTAGCCAGACATGAAAGTGTTTTTTAGTCAGTAATTTCTTAATATTGATTAGTACTAGAAGTACTAGTACTAGAACAATTGGCAGATTATCTTACTTATTACAAGTTATTTTTTTCATGTTTTAAGTGAATTAATCTGCCAATAGAAGTTGTATTTTTTTACAATTAATTTTACTGAATTATTGACTTAAAATAAGCTCCTATTTCTTGCTGAAAAGTTACTTGTAAGTTAGTTTTGTCTTATTTCAAGTGCACTATGATATTTACACTAGAAACTAGGCCAGAAATACTTGGTAATATTTTGTTTTTTTGCAGTGTGTACGAATACAAAAGCATTTTGCACCAATTCTTTCCACTGTTTAATGACTTCCTGATGGTTTATAGGGTTAAATTTAAGATTCTCAGGTTAGATTGTGTGGTTTTAACAGCACCACTGCAAAAACACCAAAATGTCACCAAGTTGTTGTTTTTTTGGTCTAATTTTTAAAGTAAGTTAGTCCCATCTCATTTCAAGTGTACTAACATATTTGCACTAGAAACTAGACAAAAAGAAAATAATTCTTGGTAAGATTTTGTGTTTTTGCAGTGCATCAGTAACTGTTTTTAAATCCCTCAATCTTACATTTTTGCTCCTTGGCCTTTAAGAAAGTGAGTCACTTTAGTGACATCTATTCCCCTTTTTTATTTTAGTGCCGGTATTATTTTAATGTCTTCTATTGTAATGTTTTTTCTTTTCTTGCTGTGTAACACTTTTGGTGCTAGTTGACTTTATAAATACATTTCACTTTATATAAGAAAATTTATTTGGTCTCCAAAACTGATTTCTGAATACCCAACATGCACAGATGAGTTTGAGGGGAATAATCTCTCTTTAATGTTAAACGGTTCCTGCTGTCAGATGTTAAATCCCAGATTTAAAAGTAAACAACACTGTAATCAAATTAATTTCCAACATACTTTATGTGAGCATTTCAACAAAATTCAAGAGTGACAAAAACTACAAATAAAAGAGAAATAAAACTGGTCCTGAAGGTGGTAAAGTGTCTGTTACATTATTTTCCCTTTCACCCGGTGAGAATATGCGCAACAAGTTTAGCTGTTCATTCGTGTTACATGGAGGCGAAAACAAATCTGTGGAAAACCGACATCTGAGAAATAAGGTTGCTCTTACATTCATCAAAAATCAATGTCTGTCATTCTATACAAGAGATTAATTTACACATATACTATAATATAGCACAGAAAGTGAGAGCAAAAAGCCTCTCTGGTTTAGGAAGGGAAGAGAGTGCACTGCAAAAACTAAATCTTAAATATTCTTGGTACATTTAAAATAAGACCAAAAAAAAACTTACAAGTAACTTTTCGGAAGACATAGGAGTTGGTTTTAGGTAAATAATTCCTTAATATTGATAAGAAGTACAAGTTCCACTGGCAGATAATTTCTCTTAAAACATCAGAATAAATTTTGTTATAAGTGAAATAATCTGCCAATGGAACTAGTTCTTTTTTAATCAATTTTAAGTAATTATTGACTTAAAAGAAGCTCTTATACCTTGCTGAAAGCTGATTATGTTCGTATTAGTAACTTGTATGTATTATACATTAGTAATACTAACTTACATACCAAGGCATTTATCCATCGTCAAAAGTAAAAAATTCTGCTAGTGGAATTAGAATTTTTTCATCTATATTTAAGTATTATTGACTTAAAACTGGATGAAAATTACTTAGTTTTATCGTAATTCAAGTGAACTAAGATGTTTGCACTAAAAACCCCTGACAAAAATTACTTAAGATTTTGTGTTTTTGCAGTGTGGAAGGCCAATTCACAGCCATATAGCCATCTTTTTCTTTTAACATGCAGTTTATATTAAAACAATTTGTCATCGATCATAAATGTTTTAGTGCTTGATTCAGTCACTTTTGTCAGAACAAAAAAGCTAAACAAAACCAGCTGAAGCTGGATGTGGGAAATAAGCTAAAAGGTTATTGCAAGGAGACACTGCCTCGGAGGAAAACTGAGAAAAATCCAGGAAGCTTTTTGATGCAGGTGTATTTTGTTTTTGTTTTGTTTTTTTAATTTAAGAGCAGAAAGGGTGGGGAAACAGGGAGAAGAAGCAGAAGCAGCAGACCTGGACTCAAACAGACTGGTAACCAGTGCGGCTCTTCCGCCGACCAATCAGGTAAGAGATAAGCACAAGGATGATTAGGAAGCTGAGGGCCACGCCGACGGCGATGGGCACCAAAAAGCTCAAATCAGAGTCCAGGAAGCATTCCTCAGCTAACAGACAGACAGAGAGAGACAGACAGACAGGAAGTTAGCGCCTCAGCAGGAAGTTAGAGGACGATTTGGGTTGGAAATAAACGATTAGAAACAAAGCCAGAAGCAGCAGGACACAAACGACCTATGAAAAGATGGAAGCGATGCAAAGCGGATTAGGGAGAAAAACACAAAAAGGCAGATTATTTCTGCCGAATTCAGTTTGAGAAAATTAACTCACTGAAGTTTGTCAGATTAAACATTATGCCAAAAACTGAGTGTAAAAACTGGAAACAGCTCGATCCGAACACAACATGAATGTTTGCTGCTGCTGCTTTTTTTGGCTGAACTTAATGGTTTCTTGTGAAAGTAGTCTAAAAAATAAAAAAAATTAACTAAAGAAAAGTCATCACAAAATTTATAGATAAAAAAAAACAAAAAACAATTCACTAGCTTAAAAATAAACTTTTGAACCGGAAGTGATCCGCGCTGCTGAACCGCCATCTTGCTGTTAGGCAAGAGCAGCAAAAAGACGAACTATGACTTCAAGACCAACAAAAAGAAAGTACTTAAAAATTGTAATCAATACTTTTAATGTACTTATACCGTTTTAGGTTAAAAAAGAACGAGGTGATAACTCTTTCCAAGCTTGTGGCTTGTTTCGTTGTCATAGCAACCGCCATAATCGTTAGTTACGGATGCCCACCATTCCGATTAATTAATTTATTTTTTTTTAAGGGTAATAGTTTTGTTTAGAGAGATTTAATAATCCATGTTGTTTATAGTTTCGGTTGTGTGCAACAGCAGCGGCCATTTTGCAACCAGCTCTAAATAATATTTAAGTGCAATTTCTGGGAATCACCTCCAATTTTTGTTTGGTAGTTTTGAGTAAATCAAGCGTGTTTCCAGTCTTTATACAAAGCTAAAAGACAACCAGAAGACCCATAAGTTAACAGAACAAAACACAGATTACGCTTTTCTCGTCACCAATTAGTGAAAAAGCAGCGATTTAATTAAGGCGGCGGCCACCCCCTGCAGCTCTAAACGAGGAGTAAGATCAGAAAGACTGGTAGCCCGACGCCATGTTTCTCTTCCTCCCGATGAAATAAGCCAGCAGAACAATAAGTATGAGAACAAGCAGGGCAACGCCGACAGCTATGGGAACAAGGTAGCTCTCCTCAGTCGGGCATTCCTCAGCTAGACGGGAATGAAGAGAGCACACACGTGAATGTCTCACCCACTTAAAGAAGAAAACACCTGAAAGGAAGCAGTTAGTCAAATAGAAGGCATAAACAACAGGGAATCCCTTCTGTACATTTTCAAACATTTTTATTTCCATTGAAAATACTAAAAACGCTTCATTGACACAAATCAAACGTGATGCAGCTAATAGCAAAATAACGTCAACAGAGACGGTCCTGCAGCAGATTCCCTTTTATTTCAATTATGACAGAATCTGAGAATAACAGTTTATTTTATCGAGTTGGAATTAAACAAGTCCAGTTAAAAGCTTTATTGGTGCTGCAGGAACATCTTTATATTTAAGGCAGTTTTTACACAAGACACAAATCACAAGCAAAAGACAGGCAAAAAAAAAATAATCCAAGCTCATTTTTGATTAAAAAGCAGTTATTCGTACACATGTACAATAAACCTGTGAAAGCAAATTTCATCAGCACAAACAATGCACAGCACACTGCAAAAACACAAAACCGTAACAAGTATTTTTTCTCCGTAGCTTCTAGTGCAAAAATCTGAGTACACTGGAAAAAAAAAATAGCTAAAGAGCAAAATATAGGAGGTTGGTTTGAGTCAATAATTCATTAAACATTTTCAAAAAGGTGCCGACAGATTATTTCACTTAAAACAAGTGAAATATCTTTTTTTCCATCAATATTAAGGAATTGTTGACTTAATATAATCTCCTTTGTTGCCAAAGTTACTTGTAAGTTTCGTCTCATTTCAAACGTGCTGTAATGTTTGTACTATAAGCTATAGACAAAAACACTTGGTAAGAGTTTTGATTTTTTGCAGTGTAGAAACTGATGGACAGGTACAGTCGTCGCTATGGAAACACTTCCTGCCTGAAGCTGCTCCTAACCTCAATTAATCCTGACAATCAATGACTTCCTGCACGGAGAGAACTTTGTGTTTTTAAATGGAAAATTTTAGAGATTATATGAACAAACGTGGCAGCAGATTAAATATGCTGGAAATCTAATGAAACCTACATCAGACTCAGCAGAAGTTAATATGATACAAGTTAAACAAAACTAGAGCTGCACCAACTGGAGATTGTAACTGGATAATTTTTGTACTCTGATCTGTGATTAACCTAGTTAGAGTTGAAGGATGTTTATTGATAATTTTTTTATAAAACTCAAAAGAATGTAATTGAAATCAGATGTAATCTTATTCCATAATTGCATGTTTAATTTAAAATACTTTAAATAACCTGCTGCACTTTTTTCCTCTGTTATAATATGAAAATTCCTAAATTAGCAGGTAGAATATTAAAGAAAATTGGTTTATATCATTCAGGAAAATTAACAATCAGGGCATCTGAGGATGGGAAATAGAATACATTATATTTTATTAATATGCATAATATTATATAGTCAGTAAAAATAGGAATTAGTTTATCAGACATCAAAGAAAGGTTCTAAACTGCAAAAACACAAAATATTACTAAGTGTTTTTGTCTAGTTTCCACTGCATTTAAAATGAGACAAAACTACCTTACAAGTAACTTTCAGAAAAAAATAAGATCTTGTTCTAAATCCATAATTCCTCAATATTGATTTAAAAGTCCTACTTCCACTGGCAGATAATTTAATTTATACGATTTTTTTACATGTTACAAGTGAAATAATCTGTCAGTGGAACTAGGACTGTTACAAATTAATATTTAGGAATTATTCACTCAAACCAAGCACATAAATGTTGCCAAGCTGGTTTTCATAGTTCAGGCGTTTTAAGATATTTACACCGGAAACTACAAAAATACTTGGTAATTTTGAGTTTTTGCAGTGTAACTGGTGCATCGCTAATATAAACTGAAACCATTTTTTGAAAAATAAACTCCAGCTCATTATTTCCAGTTTTTAATCTTTGCAGCAGTGAAACAGCTCCTGGCCTTTCAACTCTCATCAAAAAACAAAAACACAAGCGATATCATTTCCTGTTATTTTCTCTAAAGCGTCATCTAGATTTTTTATTCTTTGTCACAAATATTCAAAGACAATGTGAAAGGTTTTCAGGACCGTAAGCGTCCTCTCATCCAGCTGATTGTAACACAGGTGAGAAAATTAGACAAGCAACATAAAAACCCTCTTAGTGCATTTCTGTGCAAACATCCTGATTCCAGAATGATTCGCAGCGAAAGTGAAACATTTGATTTCCCTTTTCTGACTCTAATGCCACCATGTGTTTGTTGATTAAATAAAAAAGAAAAAGTGATTATTTCGTTCTAGTTTGCTCTTATTGGAGTGTGTGCAAAAATAAAAATAAAAAGACTCACAGGTTAAATTAACAATGGCTTCCTTTCTTTACACTTTAAATCTGAATCAGATGCGTAAATTATCTGATGAATATCTGAAGTCAAGTTATAATCTGGCTTTACAGTCATAGGCGGAGTATTGGAGACATTTCAGATAAAAGAATGAAAAAAAACTGGCCATGGAGGAGTAGACTTAAGCCAAAAAGAATGAAATTTAGAGATTTCACGTATTAACAAAATAAAGGGGATATTCTCTGTTTTTATGATTTAAGGCATAAAGTTACAAAATAAGTCAAATTTGTTCAGAAAAAAAACAAAAACTGACAAAAAGCGACCAAAGTCGAAGGTTTAGGAGAATTGTATCTGAATATTTTCCAAAAAGTTTAAGAGTCTGCACTGCAAAAACAGAATATGACCAAGTATTTTTAGTTTAGTTTCTGATGCAAATATAACTTATCAGTAACTTTCTTGGTGAGACATGGCAGCCAAAAGTTACTTCTAAGTTAGTTTTGTCTTATTTAAAGTGAACGGAGATATTTGCACTAGAATGTCGACTAGAAATACTTTTGGTGTTTTTGCAGTTTAGATCCAACATTCAGATACATTTCTCATGAATTTACCACATAATCCTAAGACTCTGGTCACTTTTTGTTGCAAATATCTGACTTTATAAGTCAAATAAATAAGTTTTCTTCAGAAAAATGTTTTTTAAACAAATTTGACTGAAATTCTTTTTTGCAAATTTATGTTGGACATTTGAGAATATCCAAGTTCTCTTGTAAATATGTGAAATTATTCTACAAAAGAGTTTTTTTGACAATTCAGTCCTCTGTGGTCAGTTTTTACTTCCTTTTTAATCTATAATGACCCCAATATCTCCTTATGCTCTGATAACATGAACAGAGCCTCAAAGTCTGAAATAAATCCAAAGACTTCTCCTGCTCTACAGGGATCAACACGGGTCCGAAACCCACCTCACTCACCCGTGTTAGTGAAATTCTGGAAATGGACACAGAAAGCAGCTTGAATATTTCGATTTGATAATTATTGGGGTGAAAAGAAAAACCATAAAGAACAAAACAAAACGAGGGAGGGAATGTGTGCTGAGCAAAGTGCAGGATCATAAAAGCTGAAGATCTCGTGTGAAAAACTAGACGAACTGACCAGAGGTCATAAATCTTCAGGCGTTTCTGCACACAGAAAACGAGCTTTGCTGTTCACCTGAACTTTAGCATTAACAAGAAGCAAAATGGGAAGGACAAAAACAAACCGAACCAGGGGAGAAACAAGTTTGGTCCTTGAGGAAAACATCAAATTCATCTTTGGGCTGATTCAATTTAATCAAGTTTTTTCTCTTCTACTTAATTTTATCACCAGCTGATACTAAAATGATTTTTCAATCTTAAATAGATTTGCCAGATCAAACCCAAGGACCAGGCTTGGGAATCCCGTGACATGTGAGGAGCGAACGCACGCTGGATTTAAAGGGTCTGATATCCAGCATGGGTCTTTCTTCGACCAATCACGTAAGCGATCACTACAATGAGAATCAAGCCAGCCAGAGCAGCACCAACAATGATTGGGATTAAGATGCTGGGGTCATCCAATGAACATTCATGGGCTGCAGATAAAAAGGAGAGTCAGTCAGCAGGTGGAAAAGTTCAGTTTCTCATTTTCCTCAATTCAAAACAGGCAAGAACAAAGCAGAAACAAATTATTCACCATCATGGGACAAAACCGAGCAGCAAAACTCTTCACACCGCTTTTACATGTCCAACAAGAAATTACTTCACTGCATTTTAATGGGATTTTATGTCACAATTTACACCGATTCCCCTAAAAACAATTTTTACACCGCAATCTGAATTCTGATCTTTTCACATCTGGTAAAATCTGATTTGTGTCACTTCCATTCGTGTCGTATTCAAAGTCTGCAGTCTGAACGGCCATGTCGCATTTTTGAGGTGAAACGTGTCAAAATTCTGCAGCAGAAGAAGCCGAAGGGCGTAAATCCAGACTTAAAAAATGAATGAAACAAGCAGTGCAACGCTTTCAAAGGAGCTTTAAATGGAAAACGATGACCTTGTGACGATACGCCTGCGCTTATCGCTGAATAACTTTAAAATCGATCAATCGACGGCGACGGCCATTATCATCTCTGTAAACAGAGCGCTGCCGAGCAACATTTTAACTGCAAATGACTTAAGACTGATGTGGAAGTTCTCCCTAAACATACAATCTTTCTGACTTTTCAGGAGTTAGAGTGGCCTAGTCAAAGTTCAGAACCAAATCTAATTCAGTGTTTGTGGAAAGACTGCAGACCAAAGCTGAAAGAGACACTGTGCCAAAGTGAAAGTCGTTTCTCCAGATCAGCAAGAAATCGGTGGCGGGACTATAAATGTAATTAATCAATTAATAAATTAAAATGAGATCAATAGTTTCCATTTTTTTTGATTTATCGTTTCTTTTTACTAAAAACTGGATGATAAAAGTCTCAGTCTGTCATTTTGTCTCAACCATCTTTTTTTGAAGGATAATTTTGCTTACAGAAACTTCATAATTTATTTAATTTGTTGTTTCTGTCGTTTATTTATTTTGGTTATTTAAAATGTCTCCCAGTTCCAGAGTTAAATTTTCATTAGAAGTTAAAATTTATTGACCTCTGAGAAAGTTTTCTTCTTACTTTATTGCTAGAAAATGGTCTCAAAACATCGTTGGAAAAATTTATCGTCCAGTAAAAATCGTTAAAAGCATGCCACACTTTTCAGATCAACTGAATGCTAATTTCTGTTGGTATAAGACATAAAATCCCAATAAAATACATTAAAATTTCAGTTTTTAACAAAAAAAAGGTGAAAAACAAGTCATGACATAATGAAAATACTGAATTTTTTGTGTTTTAAATGAAATTCTTTGCAATAAATGTGCAAAGAATGAACTGCAGCTTCCACGTAGTAACAGAGAGCATTAATATGAACTCAGTCCATTAGATGAGAGATAACTGACCTGTGCTGTAGAGGCCGTTCTTCACGCCGAACGGCTGCACATGCAGGCTGAAGGTGTAGAAGGAGAGCAGGCTGGTGATTGTGAAGTTCTGCTCCTTGTTGCACATGTAGGAGCTTCCCACCGCCGCCTCCCACAGACTCAGGTTGGCGCTGCTCTGAGCAAAAACCCCTGCAGGGCGACACACAGGAAGCTCAGCACCAAACCTGCAGGTTGTTTCCGAGTGGATACGGGTAATAAATACCGGAGCTGGAGTTGATGGTGACGTTCACTGCATGGAGGCGGAATTTCTTTGTGTCCTGTTAAGATTGAAAATAATTTATTTAGATCAGGGGTGGCCAAGTCCAGTCCTCGAGAGCCACCATCCTGCAAGTTTTAGAAGTATCCTTACTCCAACAGATCGGGATCAGCTCTACAAAGGCCTGATAATGAGCCATTCATTTGATTCAGGTGTGTTGAAGCAGGGATGCATCTGAAACTTGCAGGATGGTGGCTCTCGAGGACTGGACTTGGCCACCCCTGATTTAGATAAAGTGTCTGATGCCGAGTGTGCAGATGTATCGGATTAGTAAAACTTCCCCTCTGTTTTATGGTCGAGAAGTTAAAATGATCATATAAGCTCCAAATTTCTTACTTCCTGTTTCGTTCTGTGAGGTTCACATTTTTATAGCAGAACATAAAACCTGATAACTTTTAATATGTTTGCTGATGAGTAAAGAGATCACACAGCATTTCCTCTCATAATGTGCAGTAAAAACATCTAAAGAGCAGCAGAACTGAGTCTGAATGTGAAAAGTTTCACGAAAAGGGAGAAAACAAGGATCTGGCCTGCAAAAGCACAAAATATTCCCAAGTAGATTTTATAGTGCAAATATCTCAGTAAACTTTAAATGAGACAAAACTAACTTACAAGTTACTTTTCAGCAATAAATAGAAGCTTGTTTTAAGAAAATCATTCCTTATTTCATTGGCAGATTATTTTACATTTTTCCATGTTATAAGTGAAATAATCTATAAGTGACACAAGTACTTTTTCCATCAATATTAGGGAATTATTTACTCAAAACCAACTCATATTTATTGCTGAAAGTTACTTATAAGTTGGTAAATTTGAAATCAGACAAAACTAAGATATTTACACTTGACCAAAAACACCTGATATTTTGTTTTTGCAGAGCAGATTCTTGTTTTCTCCCTTATTTCTGAAAATGTTTCGCAAGATAAACTGTGTGAACTAAGATATTTGACTTAAAAAAGACTTAAGATGCGTTTTTGCAGTGTATGCAATAACATATTTGAACATTTGATTTTCACCTTTTATTTGAGAAATTAAATTAAAGATACTGCTGGAAATGTGTGTATAAGACAGAAATAAGCTTCAACAAACCAAACAATATAAAACTTACATTGTAGAATGAGAGGGAAACGGTGATGTTGTTGGACACCAGGATGAGCTCGCTGTTGTCGACTCCACAGCTTCCAGAAACTTCAGTCGGAGGGTCAAAGTTCACCTCCTGATACTTCTGAACACAGAATAAAAACCGCTGTAAAGAAACTATTCCCAAACTACTGCTAGACATTTACAGTGTTTGAAATGATTTTATTTTGTAATTTTGTCAAAAATGTCGTTGGTTATGATTGATTTATAAACGTTATAAAAATAAATAATCTGAAGGACGAATACCTTTTAAAGGCACCGTATGCGTTAATTATTAATTATTTTAGTAATCGATTATCCTCATTATCACATAAAAAATAAATATTCTGCAGATTTTTAATTTAAGAACTTTAGCCGTTTATCTTTACAATATTACAAAAGCATTAAAAGATGCCAAGAAACTATTCGATTCATTTTTAAAATAAAAGCTGCTCTGAATATGTTTAATCGGCAAATGCCCCGTTTGAGCCAATATACTCCAGTTAATGATTATTGATTACAAAATTAGTTGTCAACTCTTTAAATAAATTGATTCATCTCAATTAATTATTTAATCTCTGGCACATTCTGCATATTTTTCATTTTACTACTTAAGCTTATTTTAAATATTGAAAATACATTAGAAAATGCAAAACAAACATTTAATGAAAATAAAAATTTTATTGCTTAAAATACAATAGCAGCGTTGCTTTGGTGTTCTCCTGATGCATCTGCAGCAAAAAAATAAATATTTCTAACATGTGAAAAGTTCAGCTAATTTAACATCAATACAGTGAAGGGTTGATTATTTTTAGATTAATTGATCAATAACTGAATATCCAAAAGGTGTTTAATTGGAGATTTTTACAGAATCTGAACTGGATGAAGCCAAAACTGACAAATGAAAAGATCAAGGTAGAAAATATTTACAGCTAAAAACATTTTTTTTTGTATCTTAAATGCAAAATGTTTATATTTCTGTACAGTTTTGGCTTAATTATTGCTCTGAATGTGTTATTTAACTACATTTACTTGAGTAAATATTTTTTAAAGTACTTTTAGGAGCATTTTAGTACCGTTTACTTTTACGTCAGTAATTTTATGATTAAGTATTTCTACTCTTCGTTGAGTAAAATGTCCGTTCTCATGTTTTAGCCAAAATAAATAAAAATGGCACACACAGGCTTTCAGAGTTTGTTAAAGTTTTATATTGAAACAAATTAATTTATTAAAAAGTGTCTTTTGCTCTTTTTTTGTTGTGATATTATGAATTATTTTTATTTTAATCTGTAAAACATCAAAATCTCCACTTAACTTTACATTTCGGGGCGTCTGATGATGTCATTTTTAATATTAATTGATTGATAATTTAATTATTAACCCAGTACTTGAGTAGACTTCTTACCAGATACTTTCTCTGATAAATACTTTTTACTTTCTTGAGTAAATTTATGCTCCTCTTGCTCTGAACGCACCTTGTTCTGAGTGAAGCCGATCCTCAGGCCGAAGTTGGCCAGCAGGCAGGCCGTGCTGTTGGCGTCGTGCCTGATGGAGTAATTCCCCACGGTGGGAGTGGGCAGAGTGGGAGTGGGGGTGGTGGGGGGTGCCACAGTGGTGGCGTTGGTGACCGGCGCCACAGTGGTAGCGTTGGTGACCGGCGCCACAGTGGTAGCGTTGGTGACATGAGTGGGAGTGGGAGTGACGGGTGTGTCCGCAGGGCAGGTTGTTACTGGAAAACAGAGATCGGATCAGAACTTGATATGTGAAGGTCTGAGCCTGGAGGAGGGCGAGAGGCGGCGGTTCTTACGGTTCTTGCTCCTGTTGCCGCCGACGATGAAGGCCTGAATGAGCACGTCCGACAGAGTCATGTTGGCCTGGAGCGAAGCGACGAGCGTGTCTTTACTTTTGCACGAGTAGGACGTGTTCACGCCGACGTCTGTAATGTCAGGCTTTGTTGTCACGGTGACAGTTTCTACAAGCAGGGGAAGAAGTTCAGCAGCTCATCTGAATTTATTTCGTTTAAGAAAGACTAAATAAATGGGGTAACACTTGTGTTAAATTGAAGAAGTACAGAAGATTAGGGCACTGAAAAAAAGAATTCTGGTTTTTGATCTCAGAGGATTAAAATCAGAATTCTGCATTAAACAAAATCCAAAGTTTGAGAAAAAAAAAGTCAAAACTTTGAGATGAAAGTCAAAATTCTGATATTAGACTCAGAACTCTGCAATTAAAAATAAGTCCAAATTTAGAGGAAAACGTACAGATTTTGAGAAAGAAAGTCCAAATTTTGAGACCAAAAAAAAAACAAAGTTTGAGGAAAAAACATCTGAATTCAAAGGAAAGTCAAAAATTTGAGATGAAAGTCAAAATTCTGATATTAAGAGTCAGAACTCTGCAATTTAAAAAAAAGAGTCAGAATTTGCAGAAAAAATCAAAATTTTGAGAAAGAAAGTCCAAATTTTGAGACCAAAAAACTCTAAAGCCAAAATTTTGAGAAAAATCAGAATTCTAAGAAAAAAGTTAGAATTCAGTGAAAAACTAAATTTGAGAAAGTCAAAATTTTAAGAAAAATGTCTGAATTTTGAGAAAGTCAAAATTCTGAGGAAGAAAAGTCGGAAACTGAGATTAAAGCCAAAAAAATGTTTCCAGTGGCCCTTATAGTCTTCCGTACAAGAGTATCCCATTCCCACACAATAACATACGAACCAGTTCACACAGCAGCTTGAATTCAGAAAGTTTTTCTGCTACAACATAAAGTTTCTGTAAGGTTTTTTCCATGCATGTTTTATATCAGAACAGGTCAAACATAGATTTTCTCTTCTAAGACAGAAACTTTCATAAGAAAGAATAAAACACATCTGAGCTATTTGGAAGTTATTTTCATGTTGTCTGTTAGTCTAAAGGTTAACAACGAGACGTTTTCATGCACATTTCCATCTCTACATAAATATGAAATAAATCCATTTTCAATGAGTTTCTGCACCAAACTGAGTCTGTGTGCAATTTCAAATCAACATCCAGGCTGCATTTGCCAATTTATTGCCAAGTAACGCAAAAGAAAACAATTCCCCCCATGCTCCATAGGGGGCGCCATGTAAAGCAGGCGGCGTTACCATTGGATGAAGAATCCGGGAAGACTTTTGAGTCGTTGAGGTTGTAAACGAAGGTCATGGTGTCTGCCTGGTAGTTTTTGTCTTTCAGGGAGAAATTCACACTCCAGGAGTGTCCGTCCAGAAAGCTGAGCTTCAGAATCGAGTTTGTGTCGTTGCATTGGCTGCCTTTTGATGATGCATTGGCAGGAAGCTCAAATGAAACAGTTTTGTTCTGAAACAGAGCATAGAATCATTACAGAAATGTCAAACAATCTGATTCTTAGATCTAGAGTCAATTTAACATCAAAAATGCAATAAAAAACTTCATTTTCAGTAAAGTTGGTATAATTTTATTTAATGTAAAACAAAAAAAAATGGCTGCTTTCCCCCCTTTACCTGAACAAAACCCATCAGAATTTTAACTTTTGCAAAGCTCTCGACTTTAAATAATAATCTTGTGCTTTTGTTGGCTCATTTAGGCTCTTCTGTAAATAAATACGACAAAATGTTTCCTCAGACTGACCTAATTATTCCCTCTTGACCCAGTTTTCCTGCTGGTTGATAAACTTCCTTTGTGCTTCCTTGTTCTTTGATCTCAACCGTCTCTCTGACTTCACATCTTTTATTGACAAATTTCATTTTCCTGCAGAAAGCTGAGCAGTGCTGTGGTATTTTAATAAAGTTTTTAAACAATGCAGCAGTGAAAGTTCATTAAAGACAGAAAAAAAATGTGCCAATAAAGTGGAATCTAAAATCGAGACCATTGTTCACAGTAACAATTTTATTTTTACGTTATTCCACATAAATTTATAACCCTTTTTGATTCCTTACTACTGGAACCCTTTAAATAGTAACATTTTCATTTATATCTTTAGGAATCTGCCACTGGTAACAGAGCAATCAAAACTGTACCAAATATTTTAAAAAATTGTATTTAAGAGAAAAACATCTTTGTTGGCAAATGTATTTTTCCTAAAATAATTGACAATTTAGTAATCAATTGTGACTGGAAACTCAAAAATAAGTCAATTTGATGAAAAAAAAAACATATTCAGAGCTGTGTTTAAGTCAAACTGTACAAAAATATTTTTAAAAATTGCATTTAAGATAAAAGCATCAGTCTGTAAACATGTTTTCCACAAAACTTCAAGTTTTACCTTCAGCTGGTTCAAATATTTCACTATAGGAATGCTGCATTTTAGGCAATACATTTATTACTTTCTCATTATAAAAAAGGAACTGGATACTTTAAATATATATGTAAAAATCTGTAGAAAGTGGCAATTTTTAAATTTGATTAGTAATCATGAGTCGGAATGTACAGGGAATTTATTCTAAACTGATGTAAAGTTTTGTTTTTCCTTCACATCATCAAAGCAAAAATACAAATTCAGAAACAGATTTCTTCTCACACCACATGTTTAAAAGTATTTTTGCCCCAGGAGTGTAAAACAATTGTAATTTTGTCTTTAGAGAAGGAAAATAAAACACGGTTTAGACCCCAGAATGGCGCCGTTCATGCCACTGTGTGACCGGTAGCTTTAGGGAAGTCAGCAGCCGGATAAGCCAGGAAAATCCACGTGTTGGTTGTGAGAATGAAACTCGTCAGGGAAAAGGAAAATCCTGTTTTCTTTCCACAACAGATTTTCTGCTGACATCCAAGAGCCACATTAATATTAAATCTACAACTGCTTTTACAAAAAACAAAGTTCCTATCGTTTTCCTGATAATTATTTGCACTTGTTTTCTTCCCAGTGTCTGAGCCAAATGACTGATGCATTACAGAAATCATTCCTCAAAAGAAAAAGGATTTTCAGTGATTAACGACATAATGCCAATAATATCGATGTTGGTCGTCTTGACATCAGAGAACTAAAGGAATGCGACTCAAACAGAGAATGAATATCAGCATTTTCAAATATCAGATATTGATATTATCCCAAACTTTCATGTCAATGCATCCTTAGATTCTGTGTAGAAAGAGTTGAGACTTTCAGCTGCTTCCATTTACTACCTCTATGTTTCACACAAACAGTGGGTTTTGGAATCTTAATGATTAATCAATTGCTAAATCAGATGAAAAGTATTGCAATAATCGATTAATCGTTTCAGCAATACAACCAAACATTATCTTTCTTACTTTTTCTGTTAACCATCTTCAGTTTTAGGCCCAAACACAAAGTAAAATTTGAGATTTAAATCGTTAAACATTTACGCCATCGGCTTATGCAATAAAAACATTTATTCTTTCTGTGTCTTTAATCCATTTAAAACCCCAGCAGTTCATCTTTTTCAAGGCGAGTCATGTAAAGAAAGCTTTACATTTAACACTTTAACTTTTGCCATTGAGATTTAAATTGTTCCTTAATAGATTGAATGAAGGATTTCTGACGTTTCGTTTGAAATCCAGAAGTGAAATGACTCAACAAAACAATGGAAGGATGTACATGAGGAAAACTGACTAAAGAAAATGTTGAACAGCAAGAATCTGCTGCTTGTCGTGACCTCAGTCGTTTCCCCTTTTCACGCTTCCTCAGTGATGTGACAACCATGTGATTCAGGCGCATGATAAGAGGAAAGCAGCAGCGCCTTCCCAAAGGGCTGTAAAACAGTAGACTGGTGTAGTCAAAGTACAGTGGCTCACCTTGTTGTCAGCAATTTCATAGGTGACTGAGAAGCTGACGGTCAGATTGGCATAAAGACACAACTTGTCGTCATTCTTGACTTCAACCTCAATGCCATGAGACACTGAAAGGAAAACGATGTGTTATTTTGGTTAAAACAATAAAAATAAATTACATTAGCGGCACAAAGTTCTGTACATTACAGATTTATTCAAAAATATTTCAGTTTTCCTGCTGAAGTTTGTAACTTTTACAAAAATGTTTACAGATTTATTAAAGCTGTTGCAAGTTGTGACAGTAAAACATGACAGATAATCGACTGTCGTCTGACAAACATCAAGTAATTTCACAAAGTAGAATTGGGTGCAACTATTTATTAAACAAGTTTTTTTTTAAAGCAGTAAAAAGGAGGGACTTTTATCTAGGCCTGCCATGATAAATTCAGCTGGATCATAAATTATCCCAGAAGATATCGCGATAAACGATAACATTTTGGAACATATCGTCAAAGATCAATAAACATTCAATTTTAATGAATATTTAACACTTGAACTGGAGGACATTATAAATGTACAAAATAAAAATAAAATGAATGATAAAGTCTCTAAATAAAAAAAAAGAAACTAACTGATAGCAAAGCACCAGACTGAAGCTTTTACCATACAGTTTTTGGTAGGGAAAAAAAAAAAAAAAAGAAAAATGATAAAAAATCATGCAAATTATTGAGTTTGTTTTAATTCATCATATCAAGGTTTCCCCAGAAAACGTGCTGAGCTCGGTGGTTGGTTGCTGCAGTCATTCATGCAAAGGTCCGCTGTGTTCGAGCTAAAAAATGTTTAAAGTTGGCAGGAAATTTGAAAATATCAGTTGATAATTATGCGTTATTGAAAGCTCAACACCTGAGCTTTATCAACACTTTATAGTCAACACCTGACTATAAAGTCTTAATGCAAACATTTTACAAAGACCTAAATAAATAAGCCATGCTAAAATGATCAAAATAACAGAAAAGATTCTGTGCTTTCAGAGATCAAATTATGCAAAGAAAACAAGTTTATATTAATTTAGAAACAACAATACTGATGTTTTAACTCAGAAATCAGCATGTGGTGGAATAACCAGGAGGATTTCAATGGGGTTCAGTGCTGCGGGCTCTTCATTTATTCCAGAGCTGTATTACGCATTTAGTTTGTTTTTACATTTTTCATGACATTTTTTTTTACTTCTTTTAACATCACAGTTGTTTCAAAAACTTTGGACATGCCTGCTCCAGGTTTTATGCTTGAAATCAGATCTTTAATGTGATTTTCCTGCCGTTTGTGAAGCCTAGTTTCTGTTTGGTCACGCTTCCATAAATGAGTCACTGGAGAAATGCTCACTGAATGGCTGGATGATTCAGCCTCCACGAGCCAGCGGTCACCTCTTCCTCCATCATTACCCACTTTGTCACCAGATCTAAGGAGAAATCTTCAAAATCCTTCCGCTTCTGAATAATGAAGACCACAGCGCTTTCTGCTGCCTTTTATTTATTTTTACACATCATTCCACAGATTTGTGTTCTAGCAAACAGAGGTTTACAGACACTTTCTTTGACTTTATTGGTTAGTTTCTGCACCGTCAGCTGCTGCACTTCATGTAAATAAGTATTTTTCTTTCCAAATCACCTTCAATCAGTGGTGTTTGCAATGCAATCATCTTAGAGACGATCAGCGGATATCTGAAGCACTCAGTCAATTCTGAGCGTCAAAGCAGAGAATATAATGCAACTAAATTTACTTTAAATGTATGAAATTATCTTTGTACTCTGATTGTGGTTAGGAATGTCACAATAAATCAATTAATTGCATGATAAAGTAAAATTAGCTCAATAATTTTCATTTGCATGAGTTGGCGTTTTTTCTCACGCTTTCAAAAACTGTATGACAAAAGTTTTCAGTTTAGTGCTTTGGCCTCAACTAGCTTCTTTTGAAGGACAATTTAGTTTTCAGAGACTTTATAATTAATTTTATTTGATGTTTTATTTAATTTGGATATTTGAAATGTCTTCCAGTTCCAGTGTTAAATGTTCATTAGGATTAAAATGTCCCCCCCCCCCATCATTATGCTTGAAAATGGCCTCAAAACAATAATATTATCATTTATCACAATAATTTCTGGGACAATTTATCATCCAGCAAAATTTGTTAGCGCAACGGGATGAATTATGGGTTATTTTCAAATTAATTTTAGACCAAGTCTAACATGGCAAAACGTGAAAAAGAGTTAATACGTTCCACCTTGAAGAATGATTTTAAAAATACAAACCAAGAGCTAGATTTTATAGTCCCGCTTCTCCTTTTGTGGGTGAAAAGAGCTAAAACGGTGCAGCAGGCAACACAGACACTGTTGTCAGCAGATTAGCAAACAGCGCCAATCAAAGTTACAAAGTTGGTTTCAGAGTCGTGTAAAAAACCTACAAAATGACTCTTTGAACCAGTAAAAAGACAGTCATGAAACTTGAACTGGTTTAAAAACTGAATATGTGCAGCAGTTGCAGCAAAGTCCACTGATACTGCGCACTAAAAGCCTGCATGTAGGTTACCAGAAAGGACAAGGTTCATTTAGATAACCGATAAGGTTTCACCAACACGCTCTGTCATCAACTCAGCCGCTTCAAAGAATTTCCAGGTAGCAAAAACATAAAAATACACAAAAGCGTCAAACTTTCCCCTATGTTTATAGCCCGCTTTTTTTTTTTTTTTTTAAATGGAGAGAAAAAATGTTTACTGTGCGGGTCAGGTGGAGACGAAGTCAAAACAAAAAGTCATACGAGAGCAGATCTGGGACAATTACAAGCACTAAAGTTTATGACCAACATCACATATTTAGAGCAACAGATATGCATTTATAACATTATACGTTTCCTGCCTTCAACAACTTGGATGTTTGAATGGTTTCTGCATTAGCCATTAATCTCACCTCTGCAGCGTCAGTTTTACCGTTTTGGCTCTAAAAGTGTGAAACATGCGACTCTACAACTTCCTGACAAACAGCTGCAAGCTCTTTGATCAGCAATGCTATGCTCTCTAGATTAACTGTAAACCTTCAATCAGCAGCAATCTACTGAGAAATGAGCGCTGATGTCATCATCTGTACCTGGGACGCTCATATCCCTATTAAAAGAGATTACAACACCATAACTCCCTATTGCTGAATTTTACAAAGCAATCTTTAAGTAAAAGTAGGCTGACTGCTAGCTAGTGCTCTGGAAAACCAAGATTTTACAAAGTTACAGTTAAACTATAATATTGCTGTTTTGATATAGTAGTAATGTCAAAATAATCCAAGAACAACTTCTCAAGGATCAATAAAATTTAAACTAATGAACATTTAACACGAACTGGAAGACATTTTAAATATCCAATATAAATAAATAAAACACATAAAATCTCACTTAAGTATATGTAGACAAAATTGTCCCAAACTCAAAAAGATGACTTTAATTGTCCAGTTTTTGGTCCAAACAATAAATATCGCAAATGGAAATTTCTGAGCTTTTTTTCTTTAGACAAAGATCATTTATTAGTCTCCCATAGGATACATTTTTTTATTTATTACGTGAATAAATATTCCCCAAAGCAGGAATAATTTACATTTTTCCAGCTCTATTGAGAAAAGACCAACAAAGCACTGTACCTCCCCCACATGTTGCTGCACGCTTGTGGCTACCTGGCTAAAAGCGGAAATAATAATAAGAGCAAACTCCTATTGCTTGAAAACAGAAACTAAAGAAGCAGCAATATGTCATGCTACTTACTGCAGCTATTTTACTTTGCAAAATAGCTGCAGAAATCTCACAGCAGATAAGACTGAAACTAACTTGGGGGCAGAAGAATTACACCGCAATTAAATCTACTGACTCACAAAAGGGAAAAAGAAACTGCTGTCGGATTAACCAGAACATTTCAGCCTTTGAGCAAAAACATTTATTGTCTTGAGTAAGCAAGACAAAATCCAAGTAAAAAAAAAAAAAAAAAAAAAAAAAAACGATGGAAATGGATCAATTTTTAAAATAAACTTAGCAACATAACTTATGCAATTACTTCAATATATCTTTTAAAACTTGAAAATATATTTTCGCATCATTTTAAAGTTTTCTTTTTTAAAACAGACAAATTTTCAGAAAAATAAGGGTCAACTTCGCAACAGAAATCTTTAGCTTAACGGTGCTAACTTGCTGCCAAAAGATGCTAACATTAACTCAGCTAGCTCGGTGAAGGTATTACGTTGCAAAATTTATCAGGCAAATATTTTTAAAATATGTTCTGCTTCCTTAACTTCTAAATAGATACGACAAGAAGGTTCAAGAATCTACCTGTAACTGGAGCTTAAGCTGCCAGAACAAGGTTACCTAATCGGTAAGCCAGCTAGCAGCTAAGCTAGCTGAGGTCTGTTGCTGCAAACATTAACTCCTGTATTAAAATCGTTTATTTATTTGAGGGCTTTAAGTTAATAAAAGCCTGGCTGAAGTATTCACGGCGGCATTAAGATATAAATATATTTTAAAGCTACATGTTTTTGAGGATTTTTACATTGACGTAGGTAACAATTAGCTCTGATGCTACCGCTGCAAAACATCACGACTGCGGTCAAATGAACCATTTTCAATGTCTTACTCGTTTTTTACTGCTGTTTTCACATGAGTATAATATAAAACAAAATCAAAAACACCTAATATAATTATCCAAATTTAACCGATGAAGGCCTGGAGTAGACCATAAGTTTAATCGCGTCACTTCTGAGAAACAGATCCCAACTTTTATTCTATTTTTTAAAAAAACATTTCAGTAACAAATGAATCTGTGGTGATACATACCAACTCCGAAATACAAGAAGAAAACAAATGCAGCGTATCGAGACATCATCGCTGAGGGTTTTGGATGTTCAGTCACTGAAGAGGAAAACTTAAAAACAGAGAAAAGTGAGGAGACGCTCCGTCGTTCAGGCTGTGCCAGGAAATACAAGTCATATGACTGTGTGTCAAACCTGAGTGAGGTACAGACAGGAAGTCCGGCTTTATTTTATACCGTAAATCATTAAAAAAAAAATCCTCTCCGAGCCTCTAAATGTCCAGGCAAATGATTTAAAGACCTGTTTACCCACCCCTTCCTATGTAGAAAATGTAACAGAATGAGCTAAAAGTGCTTAAAAAAGAAGAAGGTATTTTTGAAAAAAGAAATGCTTTATTTTTGGACCGTTAGAACAAAACTTTGAACTTTCCTTTGTTAAAATAATTTTAACAAGGATAGCTTATATATATATATATATATATATATATATATATATATATATATATATATATATATATATATATATAAGCTATCCTTGTATATAATTATTTTTTATTTACACATTTGTTAAAACTGTCTCCATTTCAAGCTACAGAAACATGTAGCTTCAAAATATATTTATATCTTAATGCCGCCGTGAATACTTCAGCCAGGCTTTTATTAATTTAAAGCCACCAAATAAACGATTTTAATACAGGAGTTAATGTTTGCAGCAAAAGACGTCAGCTAGCTTAGCTGCTAGCTGGTTTACCGATTAGGTAACCTTGTTGTGGCAGCTTAAGCTCCAGTTACAGGTAGATTCTTTAATCTTCTTGTTATGAGACAGATGATCTGTGAAAAGATCTTTGTCCATCTAATCCCTGAGCTGCTACACTGCTCTGACCAAAAACAACCAATCAGAGTCAGGAGAAGGGTTTTAGCGCTGTCAGTCAATCTCATGTACTGGCTGCTAATGGCTGAGAAACAATTTAGCATGGCCGTCATCGATTGAAATTTCTATGAAAAATTAAAAAACTCAAATTGTTTCAATGCTTAGTCTTAAATATAGTATTTCAACTGTCTGCTAAACTCAAACGTTCCATTATCTGTTAAAATTTATGTTTTTACTTTGAAACCGATACCAAAACTTTCTTCTGGTTTTGCCAAAATGCAGCAATCATTTGTAAATTCTTCCTTTATTGTATTAGTTTCATAAATGAAAGCTTGTTATCCCCGATTATGTTTTTAAGTGTTTTCACTAACACAGGAGCAGCAAGCCTGAAACATTACACAAACCCTAAAATCCAACAGATTATCACAATTATAAAAATCCGACAGAAACAATTATTTATTGTGTGAAGCACTAAATCTAAAAAAAAAAAACTGATACAAATGAGAATATGTCTAATCAAATCAGTTTTCTTTGTGTTTCACGGTAGTCCCTAAACCTTTCCATACACTGCAAAAGCACAAAATCTTACCACGTATTATTGATCCAGTTTCTAGTGCAAATATCTTAATACACTTGAAATAAGAGAAAACTAACTTACAAGTAACTTCTCAGCAAGATGTAAGAGTTTTAACGGTGTTACCTAGCAACGCCAGCCAAGCCCAACCCGTTGCCTAGCAACTCAGTTCTAGTTCCACTGGCAGATTATTTCACTAAAAATATGGGAAAAATGTAATAAGTGAAAATCATACAATGGAACTAGTACTTTTAAGGAATCACTGACTTAAAATAAGCTCATATTTCTTGTAAGTTAATTTTGTCTTATTTTAAGTGTGCTGAAATATTTTCACCAGACTCTAGACCATAACTACTTGGTAAGATTGTGTGTTTTTGCAGTGTAAATGTCTCCAAAGCCCCACATGGAAACTTGCAAATAAGAGAAATGAGTGTTTTCTGTGTAGCATGACAACGGATGTTTTTTTTGTGCTTTTAATAAACCTAAAGGTTAACAAAAGAAAAAAAAAAACTATCGAGCAGTAAACTGACAAATGGTTCACTTAAAATATCACATGTGGTGCATGTATAAAAATGTTTGAAGGAAATAAAAAGGCAACCAAGAATATTGTATGCATATACTTGAACAATTGGGTTAGCAGCGTAAACACCTTTTAAACAGAAATAAATGCTCCTTTTTGGCACAAACTCCGCTTTTAAACAATGGGTGCTCATTTGCTCACTGCTTTTATCACCTGGCTGCTAAAACCGTCAAACGTAACTTCAGACCCCACAATACGCAACATACTTCCAAAACATCTTTGAATGCTAAGCCCAACAGTCCAACATTTCACCACGAGTGAAGAAACAAGCATCAGTTTAATATTTTGGATTGTTTTTCTTTCCAACATGTGATACATTTAGAGCACTGATAGGCGTGTCAGCATTAGCTTGGGAGGATGGATGAATAAAAAGGAAAAAAATGATTTCATAACAAAGAGCATATTGTTTTAATCTATGGACAAAGGATCTAGGTCAGAAAATAAATATTTTTCCTCTCCATTAAAAAAGAGCAAACAGAACTGTGTGTCTTCTTTGTCCCAACTCTCTCAGAGGCACTGAGAAAATATGGAGGATATTCTCTTTTTTTTTCTTTTGTTTTTTTAAACGGGCATGCAGTCCACAGGGTCACATGACCCCTGACGGAAACCCTGCGGAGCGGTGGCCATTCACTTGTCGGTCGTTGGGTTGAAGATGATAATGGTTTAACATCCACGGGAGCAAAAGATTGAAAGACCGATCACTCAGGACACCTGTTGCTCTAAACTGGAACGGCTGCTTCTCTCTTCCTTTAACTAGGCCACATAGTTGTACTGGTTGGAGTTTTCCTTGTCGCGCTCCATATAGTCCCGGTCAATAAGAGACTCTATCCTCTTCTTTAGGTCAGCAGGCTGGGAGAGAAGAGAACAAGAGAGAAGACGGTAACAAACAACCAGAGGTCACCAGTAACTGGTTACATTTACTTCAGTAACGTCTTTGAAAAAATTTACTTTAAGAGTATTTTACTGCACTGTACTCTTTACTTTTACTTGAGTACTTTCATTTTGAAGTATTTCTACTCTTACTTGAGTAAAATTTCTGTATTTTCTATGCTAACGATAACCAAACATGGGAAATGAGGTCATTTCCTTTTTGAAAGTGGAGAAAATTAGAAATACAAAAACTGGAAACTTGAACAAATTGTACTCTAAATGGGAACCCCACCGGCGCACCCAGCTTTCTTTGTGTGTAAGTGTACATATGCATGTGTACACGTGTGTGTGTTTTTTCACTATTAATTTTCTCTGTGTTTCACTATTGGAGTTGTTCTGCATGCATTCTTTGCTCCTGAAAACATGCATCTTAAAGTCAATGGTGTAAACAGTTTGTTTATGCTCAACACTTCTGCACCGTGAAATATGTAAACACTTTGCTTCCATACGCAAAAGTATCAATAAAAATATGAATAAAAAGAAAAAACAAATGAAAGTGATGTGAGATGAAAAACAAACTAGTTACCTTGACAGGAAATTTGAGCTGGTTGTAAACCTCAGACATCAACAGATTATGGCTCAGAGTCTTCCTCATCTTCATTATCCGCACAATGGCCGCATCGATCTGGTACTGACGGTCCTGAAACACCCGTTCCGTGGTGCTGGCTTGTTCCTCCACCTAAACACATTTGTTCATCTGAAAACCTTTGACTTGATACACATACACAATCTACATCCAGAAGCTGTTTATACCGTCTCCTTCATCTGAATCTGGTTAATTTTGATCCTGAAGAGTTTGTGTTTGAAGTCATCGTTGCAGGAAAACTTGTCTCCGTCCTCCACGTCTTTGCTTTTCGGGATTTTGGTGAGGACTCGTGCTTTTCCGCAGGCTAGCGACTGCAACGTCCGACGCAGCTCGCTGTCCTCTGTGAGCCCAGAAACCAGACGCTTTTCAGACAAGATGTCCGACATAAAGACAGGAAGCGAACCGAACGGCGACACGACAACAAACCTATTCCTGTAGCTACTTTGATTTCTTCGAGAGTGAACTCCTCGCCTTCGTTAAACATCAGCAGCACCAGCGTTTGGAAAAGAGACACCTGCAGCTCCTTCTTGCCCTTCAGCAGAAAAACATCCAGACAGCAGAGTTAATATATACGAGGGCAAAAATAAAACAACAAGAATACAGCCATAAAATTATGAGTATTATGCGAATAAACTTGCACAAGAATAAAGTTATAGTAATACAAGAACAAATTAGTATGAGAAAGTCATAATATTATGAGAATAAAGTAATAATGTTGTGAAAATAAAGTTAAAATAATACAAGAATAAAGTCATAATACAACAAAAATAAGGTTATAAAATTTTGAGCATTTTTACGTGTACGTAAATTTACTAGTTTCTAATAAAGAGAATTAAGTTAAGTAAGTAATATTACGAGAATAAAGTCATAAAATTACAAAAGTAAAGTCATAAAATTAAGTGAATAATGCTGAAATAAGACAAGAATAAAGACATAATAGGAAAATAAAGTTATAAGATTTGAGAATAAAGTGAGTGTAAGTAATTAAAGTGTCTTTACAATAATGAAAATAAAATAAAGTAATATCACGAGAATAAGAATAAAATCAAATTACGACTTTATTCTCTTGATTTCATTTACCAAATTTTCTCAGCGCAGCATTAAGACTGCATCACAAATATAACCTTTCCTGAGAGTCAAAATAAAAAACGACATTCTAGGAAAACACAGAGCTAATAACCTCTTTAAATTCTGCTTTTAAGACGCAGTGACCTAACGTCGACTGCCACTGCAGCTTCCTGCCGCTGTGTTTGCCCAGGTAAAACGTCTTGAAGATCTCCTGCAGGCGCACCATCTGGACAGAGATAACAGAGGTCGTAACAAAGGGTATTTATAGCTTCGGCGCTATAAAAACCCCCATCATGTTCCGGTCACGTGAACATTTACGCGGCGCTAACCTCAGGGGGCAGGTGGACCTCCATGGGGACGTAGGTGGGCCAGTAGCCCATGGTGAGGATGTTGACGGTCAGCTCAATGTTGCCGGGAATGTTTTGGCACTGCATGTACTAGAAAGAAAGCAGAAACACGACTTACTGAGCAGCACAGATTCACATTTCTGCCGTCGTGCGTCAGCTGACGACGGGGCAATTCAAAAGCACCTGAGCAAAAGCCCTGCAGTGGGGCGAGTCGGGGCAAGTTTACAGCAACAGGGAGTTAGCTGCAGCCTGACGGAGGCAACAGGAGGCGCAACAAAAAACAAAAAAGGACTGGGGTTGAGGGTGAGAAGGCGAAGACACGAGAATGCTGCAAATAGACCAGCTGCTAATTTTATTTTGCATACGACTCCTCTAATATATTACTAAGAGCCGGGTTGTAACTAGTTACATTTACCCAAGTAACGCTTTGGGAAAAAAATTACTTTTACTACTCTACTTTTTACTTTTACTTCAGCAATTAAATTATAAAGCATCTCTACTCTTACTTGAGTAAAATGTCTGGATTTTCTACCCACTGAATAAAAAACAAACATGTTTTAACCAAACTTTCACCAGACAGACACACACCTGCTGTTTGTGTTACAGTTTCATCAGTTTTTTTATTAAAAGAAATTTGGAAACATTTCTTTTGAAATGGTTTTGAAAATTTGGTAGAAAACAATAAGGTTTGAGATTAATCTCAGAGACTTTCTAGAAAAACAAAAACAACAAGTACATTTCTGAGCACCAAAAGTAAAAAAATAAATTCTACACAATCTCAGACAATTTCTGAGATGAATTTTTACTGAAATTTCCACTTTATATTGTGGCTAAAAATTACAAAAATTACTATATTTTTGTAATTTTTAGATATTAAATGAATCATAATTTGATCAATTATTCAGTTCTTGAGTAGATTTTTACCAAATACTTTCTGTTCCTCTGAAGTAATTTCTTAGGCAACTACTTTTTAATTTTACTTGAGTAGAAATATGTAAAAGTAATGCTACTATTTAAAAGTAGTAAAATTTTTGGGTACTCTACCCTCGTCTAGTTTCTTATAAATAAAAAAAAAAAAAATCAGTTGTAGTGTAATAGTTAAAGAAGAAGAGCTTTTGAAGTATCGTGCAAAATTAGTCACTTCTTCCATTGTAAATCTTTTGAAGCCTTTTCTCATTTATTTAGAGATCATTTAAGGATTTAGATTTATTAAAGGCCACATATGAAAACATTAATGCAAAGCTCCTTTACCTGTTTGAACTGCACCATAATGTCTTTAGAAAGCTCCATGTCTTTGAACATTCCCTCTAGTTTGCTGGTGAACGCCGCTCCACATTCTGAGGAAACAACAACAACAACGCAGTCAGAGGTCAACAATTATTATTCAGTGTTAAGGTTTTGTTTTTTAAAGGATGAACTGACCATGTTTCAGCTTCGACAACATTGACTTTTCAGCATCCACTGAGGCACTTTTTCCAACCAGCAACCTCTTGGCCAGGTCCTTTTTGTAAAAAGCCTCAAATACGTCTTTTCCTAAAATGACAACAAATCATTACAGATCCTGATCTCCAATAAAAGTTTCCACAAGTCTGAACCGGAAGTGACCTGTGCCATCTTAGCAGGCGAGCGCTGTGCACAGCGGACCGAACAAAAAGAAAATGTGTGGACGCTCTTCGCAAAGAGAGAAAGATGCATGAACAAAATGGCTGCAGGAAGAGTGAGAACAACATGAAGGATCTTTGCAGCCTGAAGTCCATGGATGCTTAAAATCAACATTTAAATTTATTTGTAAAGGACGTACAAAGTCTTTGTCTGAATATCGAGGTTCTGGTGTCTGAATATCGAGGTTCTGGTGGCTGGCAGAGTGAGTCTCTCAGGCTACATGTCCGTCTTACCTAGCAGCTAAAAGCTACATTAGCTAAGCTAATTTTGTTAACCTGGCAGTAAGAAATACAGTAAATATCACTGATATTTATCTTAGTATTACACAGAGGAGGGTAGAAAACTCAAAGACTAATAGAGTAATAGTTGTGATGTACTTATATCGTTTATAAGTTAGGTAAGAAAGAGGAGAGGGCCAGTTCAAAGCTTGTGGCTCGTTGACTGTTGTCATAGCAACTGCCTGCCAAGATGGCTGTCGGCTACAAAGTTCAGACGCACGATGTCGCATGGGAACTAAAAAAGTGAACTTAAAGTCCAACATTAACTTACCATATATAAATCTAAAGATAATCATGATCTTATCCAGCATCTTCTCCAGTTCTTCATCCGTCGCCTCCTTGTTTCCTGCCCGCAGCTTCGAATCGACGTGTTTGGCTGGAAAACAGACAGAAAACATGAACTCCTGCAGCGTCGCTGTGACGACGGGGGGGAAAAGCTCAGCTACCGACCGATGAGCTCTGCAGGCTTGTTCGGCCTCTTGTTGATGAAGGTTTCGAAAGCCTCCTTCATGGCGTTGACGAACTTCTCGTTCTTCAGGAAACAGATGTCGATGATGTGATCCACCTTGTCCTTGAAGTCCAGCAGCTCCTGAACCATCGTTTTGTCTTTTTCAGGGTTGATTACGATTGTGCTTCCAAACGCCTGCATGTGGGGAAAATATCAAAGGACTTAACTTAATAAGAAACTAAAGTTAACGCTCAGGGTCTTACTAGTGTTTTATAGAAGATGCAACTAGTGATTAATTAACTGGATTTAAACAATTGGCACTTTATAAAGATGCTTTATTTAACCTCTTAAGCCTTCATTATACCACCTATGAATATATTAAAAGATACAAATACATTTTAAAAATCCTTTTATTAATTAGGAAAATAAACATTTAATTGACTAAAATGCGATAACAGCATTCTTCTAGTGAATTTGACCCAGTTGAAGCTAAAACTGCTCACTGAGGTGTTTTGGGTAAACAAAGGATTTTTATCTTAAATGCAAAAACTATAAACATTTTGTACCGTTTTAGCTTAATTACTGCTCTGAATATGTTGTGTTTTTTTCAGCTATTTGTTTTGAGTCTGTAAACTCAAGTTAACAATCGATTATGTATTGTTTAAATAATTGATTAGTCGTGATTAATCTGATTAATCGTTCAGCCCTAGTTTTATCCACAGAAGCAACGGTCAGACATTAATGTCTGTCTTGGTCTCAATTTTGGAAAAAAAATATAAATTGGGCACATTCTGACCGATACCCAATCAACAAAAGTCAATCTATTCAGTCTAATTCTATGCTTTGTGCTCTGAGTGACATCATGCTTTATTATCCATTTTAAATTATAACAAGTCTCTGCAACATTTGAAAGAATGTTTGTAGCAGTTTTATTGTTTATGTTTGACCACCAGCTTATTGTTTTTGTCAGTTTCTTTATTATTACCGTTTTATTCCTGACTGCACTGACTGAAGAAGTTAAAAGTTGTTCTTACATGTTTGCTCCTGAAGCTGTTGGTTTATTTAAATGTGCTCTACTGGTCCAGAGTCATCAAATTAATTCAGTACATTTATGTCTGTGTTTAAAGGAACATTTTAAGGCAGTTCTGTTTTTCTGTGTCGGATCGTTATCAGCCGATACCAAACCTCAGATATTGGTACTGGAAGAGAAGAAGTGGATCGTTTCTGGGTCGTACCTTGATGTACTCTATCCACTGCTGCAGCAGCACCTGGACGCCGCCTCGAACTCGACTGAAGAGCTGATACAGCAGAGACAGATCCTGAATCCGGTTCTCGTCCAGCAGGTGGGTCAGCCCTGCGAGGTTTCAATGACACACCGTCAGGTTCCCTCAAGCTGGTTAAAAACTAAAAACATCCACTGCTTTTTCTCTCTACAACAACCACAGTCACCGTATTTCCATTTGATTTTAGGAGACAGAACAAAGAAAATTGTGCATAATTGTGCAGGAGAAGGTTTAACATTTTTATAATTATAAATCTGTAAAGTGTGGCATGCTCCTCTGAATAAATAAACTGCCTCAGTTACTGCTGGAAGTCTTTGGGTTTCAATTTTCCTCATTGAGAGACTTAAATTTTACAAATTAGAAGAACAAAAATTATATTTTGGAGCTACAGCTAATGATTGTTTTACTAACAGAGCATTCTGACAACTAATCGATTTAACCACTTAAGTCTTTTTTTTAATAAAAGATGTAAATAAATAATTTAATTTCTGAGAAAGAAAAAAAACATTTATTGCCTAAATTGCAATAACAGCATTCTATTAGTGAACGCTTGGTCATTTGTAGCAAAGACTGCAGCTAAAAAAAGAATTTCACTTCTTATATTTTATTATTTTTGACTTAATAATACAAATTTCCAACATCAACGTGTGAAAAGTTGAGCCCTCCTGCTTGACTTATCAATACAGTTTATGTTTGATCCACTGATTTTTTTATTAGATTAATGGATTCATAATTAGAAGGGTCTTAATTTTAATTTTAATTTTTTTTTTTTACAGATTTTGAACCTCGTGAAGCTCAAAAGCTTTGTCACTTGAGGAATTCTGGGTAGAAAATATTTACCAATAAACATGTTTTTTTATTTTAAATGTAGAATGTATTTATTTTTGACTAAATTATATGCAGGTTAATCATCTATTAACTGGATCTGCAATGAATAGGGTTTCAATTATTTACTGCTTTGTATGTCACGTAAAATTAAATAAAAATTAAATGTTTCTGCTTCTAATGTGCAAAACAATCATGAAGGACATTTAATAATTGGAAAAACAATGTTTAATTTCTACAATAATGGGTCTGCAGTACCTTTCTGCAGAATCGCAGTGAGATGTTCACCCAGCAGCTGCTTCTCCATAGTAGCAATGAGTGGTTTTCTGAGAAATAAATTAATCTTAGTTTAACAGCTGAATCTAATTTAGCCTCACGCTGCAAACTAAATGCAGCAAACCAACACTCACTGTGTGCTCTGGTCCAGATATGTGATTACTCTGTCAGCCTCTTCCTCCAGGCGTTTGTTGACATGATGGAGATATTCTGGCACCTGAAAAAAAGAAAATAAACTGGTAACCACAGGAAGCTCTGAACCCAGATGCACTAAAATTTACTGAAACATTCAAAAGTATTAAGTCCTCATAAACATCCAGTTTTCTTTATATTGTCAGGAAGTTAAAAGCCAGAATTTAAAAGGAAAAACGGTGATCAAGTAATGTTATATCTAACTAGTAGCTTTTAAAAGCTAAAGTTAAAAAACATAAACAAAAATAACAAATGACATCCGCTAAGTTGCCATGGAGTTGATGCATACACAGTATTAGATACTATATTTAAATACTATATTAAATATTATATTTAATTTGCTAGAAATCATTCATGCAGAATTCATCAAAGAAGCCATGTTTTCTTGATTTAGTGGATTTAGGTAAATAAAAATTATAAATGATTTGCTGCAAGACTTCACCTTCATCTGCAAACTGAAAGTAAAACTTACAAGAACCAAACGAGGATGTAAACAGACGGGAAACCACCTCCATTTTTCAACAGGACACATGTGACAACATTCACTTTAAGATTGATGTTTGTTTTTCTACAGCTTTTATAAGAGATTGAACACATTTTTATAGAAACAAAACATTTTTCTCATCAGTGAAATATTCTGGAACTTCTACTTTTTCCATCAATATTAATGAATTACTGACGTACAACAAACTTAAACTTCAAAATTTCTACTTATAAGTTTGTTTTGTTTTATTTAAAATGTACAAAGATATTTGCACTAAAAACTAGGCTAAAATACGTGATAAGATTTTGTGGTTTGCAGTTTATTTACTGTAAGAAATTGAAAATCTTTATGAACAGCATCAATGGACAAGCTGCTACAGATTCCCTGCGTATTTACTAAGCTGAAAAAATCAGCAGAAAACCCGGAAACATTTTGCATTTTTCTAAAAATACAATCAGGAAAGAGTGAGCGCCTCCAGAGTGTGAGGTCACATAAATCACCTCTCGCTCCTGCATCAGCCTCTGTCCCTCTGCGGCGTAAAGTCGATTAGTTTCCTCCAAAAAGCGCTGCTCAAACGAGTCTTGATAAATCTGTTAGAGACAGAGGAAGCAGAGGATCCATTAAGGCCATTTGTCAACAAGAACATCCACATTTCTCATGTGCGCAGACAAAAACCACAGAAGCAACACAGCAAGATCAGATGTTAAAGGGATCCACGATTAGCTGAACATGGTGGCCTAAATATGTTCCAAGTTTCCTATTAACTGAGAAAAATGCTGTCTGAGAAACGCCAAAACTCATAAATACTTCAAAAAAACTTTGATCTTTGTTATATTTTTCACTCATGGAGTTCGCCATTTTTTGGAGCAATGCATGCTGGGATGATGAGGCTTGGATCCGTTCTGTACTGGGACCTACAGAGTAAACACAGGGAGGATAACTCCCCCCCCCCCGAGTTGTTGTTCATCATAATGCGTTTGGTGCAAATTTAGACAATGTGACTCTGTGTAACTAAAAAAAGTGGGACAGACCCGAACACAACTTCCGCAGGACCCTCAACATTTTTCTCCAGAACACTTTGAGTCATTTGTATGAGCAAAACTGACGAAGGCTCTAACAGGTGATGATTCCCTTAACGGGCTAAATAAATGCTGTGTTGACAGTTTTTATCCACAAAGCGCCTAAACCCTTCTGCCGCCGGCTAGTGGGCGAAAAACACTGGGAGAAACATCCGACAGCGCTGGAGGCTCTTTCAAATGCTAACGAAGCTACACTGCTGCCGATCCAACTGTAGCTCTGCGTTACCCGACACAGAGCTACAGAACTACTTACCTGACTTTACTTTAAATCCAGATTTAACCACACCTGTTAAGAGCAGCTTTTGAAACATTATGAATGAAACGCTGATAAACATCCTGATGTGTAATGATGCCATCAGACGAACTGTTTTGTTGACCGTTTCTTCTTCGACTGTATTCTGGTGTTTTTATGATGTAAAGCACTTTGAACTGCCTTGTTGCTTAAATGTGCCATACAAATAAACTTGATTGACTGATTGATTACCAATCACACATTCGGACCAGAGTTAAGTGTCATTCATCGTTTCATTTACGAAGCTGAAGGCAGAAGCAGCAAACACCAGCTCTGTCCTCTTCCTCCATTTGGTCCTCCTCATCTTCACCCCCTCTTGTGATTTCTACATTCCCATCAATCTACACGCGATCTGGTTCAAACTGAAAAGGCTGAATGATGATACTCATTGTTGTTTTGGCTGGACTGAGCTAGCGCAGTCGGTCAAGTCAATTACCCAAAGTGCATTGCAGTGTGAACAACATGGCAACGTCCGTGTGACAATATTTTATTAAAATCTATAAAAACTAAACAGTCTACAGTGTTATTGTTTTTCCATCTAAAATAAACGTTTCTTAAATAAAGTCTATTGTTCCCACTAATCGTGGATCCCTTCAGAGGGTTACCTGGAGGTCAGAGAGCATGCTCAGTAGGCTCCTCAGCAGACTGCGGTCGATGGCTTCTCCGTTTCGTTCCCTCTCGATGAGCAGCAGAATCCCGTCTATGGTTTTACTCTGGACCTTCAGGTCGCTGATGATGTAGAACCTGAACAGCTCCAGCCCCATGTCCCTGCACAGCACAGCAGTCCAGGTTCAGCACCCACAGAACCGCCTCGCAGCGGCTGAAAATCACTCACCACTCACCAGATCGATGGCAGCATAGAATTTTGTAAAACATAGGTGCGATCCAAAAACAGAAATATACTCCTAATCATGATCTGTGGGACAAAAACAAAACAAGTTATGAATAAAAACAAATTCTCAACAAAACTTTAAGGTCTGACAGTCAGCTGCACCAAATCTTCAATTTCTGTCTGAAACATAAAGCTGGACAACATGGCCGGAAAACTTATCACGATATAAGCTTCTCATGTCAGTCAACAGATAATTATTGATTTGTTTTTTGTTTTAGATAGATGAAATACTTCAAAACTGGCAGCGTGATCTTTCCTGTTTTATACACATTTTTCACTCCACGCTGTTGCTTTATTTTTAAGCAGTTATGAGGCAAAACCTTAAACTGCTGCTGTGACAGTTACTCAGCAAGTTGTTGCTAGGTAACCAAGGAGTGAGTGAGTTGCTAGGTAACCAAGGAGAGAGTGAGTTGCTAGGTAACCAAGGAGTGAGTGAGTTGCTAGGTAACCAAGGAGTGAGTGAGTTGCTAGGTAACCAAGGAGTGAGTGAGTCAGTTGATTCCACCAGGTGGTCATGAGAGGTTGAGCAGCTCAAGTCTTTGCTCTGCCTACATCTCCCAGAATGCTGTCTGATTTTGTTTTATGTTTGCTGTGTTAAAACTAGAAAAGCATCAAGTTTTCAGATTCTTTTAGGCTCTGTTGAACAAATTTATTCTGTTACAAAAAAACAGAATTTTTTAAAGCCGATATAGTTAAACAATAAACACTCTACTTAGCAAAGTTTAATAAATTAATTTCAAATCAAAACTGAAAACACGTTTATGTGAAATTGCTTTTTTTAACCGAAGTCTTCTGCTCTTTCTTTTCAATTGATTTTATTATTTTACCGTTTTATCTTTTATTTGATGTTATGTGTTCTTGAGGGTCAAGAAAGGCAGCTATGAATAAACCGTATTATTATTAAAAATAATAAAATTACTAATAATGATGATTATTATTATGAACCATAATATTATGAATATGAATATTTGTGATTAACAATAATAATATTAAAAACTGTTATATCACAATATCTTATATTAAAATGTTTTATAATATATTAAATGACAATAATAAAAATATATTATAATTAAATTAAAGCTGATTTAGGAACAGCAAAGTCGTAAAAGTAAAAGTCTCTGGTTAGACTTGGTTTCAAACAGATAAATACCTTGTATAATACTTAACATCTTCCATTGTAATAATTTTATCCGGATTAAAAATTCATTAAAAAGTTTAGTAAACAAATCTGTATCATTTTTGATCTGCAGTTGGGGGCCACAAAAATCTGTCCAAGGGCCACAAATGGCCCCCGGGCCGCACTTTGGACACCCCTGTTACAGATTCATCTCAAGTCTCCATACAGTAATACATTGCTGGGCTTTGAAATTCAGGGAATTGATTGAATCCATTTTCTGATTTGGTTACTTCTAATGAAAACTGATTGTACTCAGTTTTATTTGGGGGTGTCAGAGTAAATATAAACAGGTTGAAGAGGCTGGAGATCTTTCTCAAGTCACTATACATTGAATTAGTCTTGTTACACTTCAGATCTATCAACTCACAGATAGAAAATGTGATTAAACAATCCTGGGAGTTAAATAAACAGAGTATTTTGAAACAGAGCCGCTGTTCATCCTGAGGAGTTTGAGCCGCTCATCAGCCAGACAGGAGAAAAAACATCAGGTGAGAAGAGCTTTCACACTTTTCTGACCCAACATGTAAAATCCTGCGGAGGTCAAGCTGTCATTTTCTGTCAGTGTTTGTCAGGGAGGTTAAATTGGGAGCTCAGGTTTCAGCTGTGCAGAGGCGTAAACAAGCGCTCCTTCACAGCTTTTTGACTGGGTCAGCACGTCTCATCCCTGGCAGCTTCACACCAAAACACAAAACAGGCTCTGCTTTGACCGGCTGGCCGAGCGCCAGCACAAACAGCTGTACAAGCTACCTTAAGGTTTCATTTTATCAGTTTTTAAACGGTAAATCACTCCAAATCTCTCAAAGTTAAACATTAATTTTACTATTATTTACAGCTGAAACCAGGTATGATTTAATATAGAATAATAAATTGCGAATGCATTACCACTGTGATATCAGTGTGTGCAATATTTGTATTGTAAATGACTGCTTAAAGTGCAGTAAATGTTTTTAACTTGCATTTTTCATGTTTATGCAATATTTAGCATGTTGGACGCAAACGGCAACCAAACTGCTAAACGTCAGAAGTGATGGAAGCTCAGATCAGAACAAGAAAAAACCCATATTTACTATTAAGAAAATTGTAGTATTTACTCATATTAATTGCTAGATTTTATAGTATTTTGGAGTCCAAACAATTTAGGATATAATCTGAGGTTTACAAAATTGTCCAAGTGAATGAATATGAACTTTCTACTTTGAAGGAAGCAGCAAAAAGAAAATATCTTGCAGATTTATCTCCTTATTCTGGAATTGAGTGAATATACAGTTTTGTAATCCTAACCGACCTAAAATTGGAGAATTTATTCAAACAGACAAAACCCTACTGCTTTCTACGTTGTGTAATTCATATTTTCATGCAACATTTTGCAGAAAAACTTTAAACTATTGATGAATGATCGTGGATTTCTGGTTATAGAAATTTCTTCATTTAAATTAATAATTATTACCCCTTTTCCACTCATTAAATTTATATATTTTTAATTTACTCTAATAGTTACAACTAATGTGCAGAAGTGAATGGACTCACCATTTGTCTGCAGTGATCTTGCCAGCACTTATCGATTTTCTTCAGGAAAAGGACGCTGTCCAGGGCATCCGTAAAAACCAGGTCAGGGCAACAAACGACTTTAATTCAAATTTATACTTAAAATTATCATATCTGCAACATTTACACTAGAAAAATACAAAATCTTACCAAGTAATTATGGTCCAGTTTCTAGTGCAAATATCTTAGTACACTTGACTAACTTACAATATATAAGGGCTTGTTTTAAATTAATAACTCCTTAATATTGATGGAATAGTGCTAGATTCATTGGAGGATTGTTTCACAAAAAACATGGGAAAATATCTTGTTATAAAGTGAAATAATCTTCTCTAGTAATCATAATATTAGGGAATTATTAAACTAAATTAAACAAGTTCATATTTCTTGCTGAAAATGTATTTGTAAGTTAGTTTTGTCTTATTTCAAGTTGCCTAATATGTTTTCACTAGAAACTAAACCAAAACTAATTGGTAAGACCATTTTATTTCTATTTTTAGTTTTCAAAATAAAGAAAAATATAAATCATTTGCAAACAGACGATGAATAAATGTTCTTCCATCTGTTGATAATTGTGTAAAATTACAGAAATCATAAAAGCACAAAGTTTCCAACTTGATCATTTTTGTAGAAATTCAACACAATTATTCCATGAAAAATTTGACTAAAACCTGCATTTGCCATCACATCCGTACTTAAACACAACAGATGCCACTTTATCAGTTTTAGATTAACTTATTAAGACAAAGAACAACTGATTATTGTTTAAAATGACCAGAAAGTGTAAAGGATATTCCCTGAACTGATCGATCTGTGCCTTGATGTGGTCTTCACACACGGTCCTCAGCTGTTTGTACAGTTTGGCAGATATCTTATGGGAGCAGAGGTTTTCAACAGCCTGTGGAGACAGAGGAGGGAAAGTTTCATCGGCCAGCAGAGCGAACAGGCAGCCGGCTTCCCATTCAGAGCCGATACCTGGTAGAGCTCCTCTAGATTGTACTTGATGGAAGTGCTGTTCTGAATGGCCTCCACGGCTTCTTTCAGCTTCTGCCAGGTCTCCTGCGTGTAGTTTTCTGGTAACTTGGGCTTTTCTGCAAGAAAAACACAACACTGAATGCAGAGAAGACAGTGGAACTCAGTTTATACGAAGCAACAGCTTGTCTTTTTCTAAAAATGCTTGTTTTTTGTAGTTAAACCGATAAAAAGATTTTACAAATTTGGCCCCCAGTGCATGTTTTTAGTGAGTTTCTATTTTTAATTAGGACAAAATAACAGAAAGTAAAACCTTCTTACAATAGAAGAAAATGGGTGCAATGCAAAGTATTTGTCTTTAAATAACCACTTTTGTTTTTTAAACATTGTCTTGCAAGCACCAGCGACTTTTACTCAAAAGCAAACTTTGCTCACTGTAAAAACACAAAATCTTGGAAAGTATTTTTGGTCCAGTTTCAACTGGAAATATTTTATTACACTTCAAGAATATAACAAGATGTAGAGGTTTGTTTTAATTAAATAATCCTTTAATATTGATGAAAATGTTTTTGTTCTGTTGGCAGATTAAAGTCTGATCGGTGCAACTCTAATTAAGGCATATATTCTAATTTAGGGGTGCAACGATGGCAGTTTTCTGGCCAATCGCTGATCTTTAAAAAGCCTGACCTGCCCATTCTGATTTTTGTCAATACCAATTTTTTTTCCCCTGAAATGTTGCCAAGTGTGACAAGAAAGTCGCTGAGTTGGTGACAGTGGGATGACGACTGTTAACTGTGAATGTGCGGACACGACCTGGTGGGCCGGTCTGTCAGTCAAACCTCTCTAAAGGCAGAGCAGAAGAGGACAGAGGTTGAGTTTTAGACCTTTGACGAGGTGGATAAGATCGGCTTCACGAGTGAATATCAACTGATCACCAGTCTCCCAAAATTAAGGAAATATCCTGGCTGACAAATCGTTGCACCTCTAACATAAATGGTAGTAAAGAAAGGTTTGTGTCGTCTTTAACATTTTCTGTTTAAAAAAAGATAAACTTGCCATCGAAATCTCATTGTAAAACAATTACAAAAAAATATGACGGTGGGCCAATTTTGTACTTCTCAAACACAAACTTAATCCAAAGGCCAGAAATGGCCATCCAGCCACACTTTGGAAACCTATGGGCTTGGGAAAGGTTTGATTGGCATATAGTTTAGGCCCTAGTTTGCTGCTTCAGCGGTTTGATCAACCAGTCAATAAATCCGATTTCCTTAATTTTGGGAGATTGGTGGATACTTGCACTTGAAACTGATGTTATACCCTGATCTTATCTAACTCAGCAAAGGTCTAAAAATCATAAAGAAATAGAGAAATGTCTTTATTTATTAGTGTTTACATTAGGGATGCACCGATCGGTAATCAGCAATCAGCCAGAAAACTGCAATTGAGGCACAACTGGTTTATACAAAGTTGTTGTCTTCTTGTGCTCTGCTGTGGGAGAGGTTTGACTGGCAGGTCAGGGCCGGACAAAGCATATGCAAGTTAAGCAGCTCCTTAGGGCGCCAACACCACATAGCTGCCTCTATGAGCACCACTCCAGCCTGATGATATATCTAATTAAAATAACACTGAAAAGCGATTTCTGTCATTTTTATAGTAACACTTTAATCTCTTTCTACTGTTGCCTCTGTTGGGGAAATGTCATTTCAACCCGGATGATTCTGGCCCTCTCTACAAACATTTGGACCCACGGGCCTAGCCGGTACAAATTTCAGATTTTTTCCTTTGATTCTGATTTTTATCAATTCCAGTTGTTTCTTCATTATTATTCATCTCTTGTGGCAGGGGTCCAAAGTTTGTGTCACATGGGCTAAATCATCAAATTAAAAGGACTTGATTCTTTTACTAACTCGCCAATGAACCAGCCACTGTTGCCGACTCAGTGACTTTCTTTCTATATTTAGACCTGTGTTCACACTGCAGCCTGAAGTGACCCAAATCCAATTTTGTTTGACGTAATGCGACCTGTATCCGATCTTTTCATGACAGTTTGAACAGCACAGGTCGGATTCTTTTTCGAATGTGACCCATATCCGATACGTATTTGATTCAAAGGCGACCTAACGTCCAGGTCGCATTCATCTGAACTGAACGTCACCGTTTCTCAACAAATCTCACTATTCTGCGTCCTGATACGCGCAAGCGGGAAGAAAAACAACAACCATGACGGATTATATGAGGATTAAGTTGTTAATATGCTGCTCCGGTTGGACAACTTCAAATATGTAAGCTAAGCTCCACCGTTAGCCTCCATGTTTACTTCCGCAAACACTGAGCACTTCTTCTTCTTTATGGCGGTTGGCAGAACACTGAGAACGCTGACGCTATTGCGCCCTTTACTGCGCATGCGGGACACTTTCAGGTCGTTTGCCCGTTTACACTGCAGAACGCATACAGGTCGCAATTACTGGGAGTGTGAACGGCCCGGCAAAAAAAATCGGAATTGCCAAAAAATCGGAATTGAGTCACTTTAGGCTGCAGTGTGAACGCACCCTTAGATATCTGACACGTATCCGATCTTATCAAACGTGACCTGAATCTGAACGGCCACGTTCATTCGACCTGAACATCACTATTCTGCATCCTGATAAGCTTGAAGAAAAACAACAATAATGGCGGACGATAATGAGGATTAAGTTGTTAATGTGCTGGCTCTGGTCGGACAACTTCAAAAATCGACAAGATTTAAACTATACAATTAGCCTACGATCGTATAGCTAACCATATGGCTATACCATTAGCATCAATGTTTACTTCCTCAAACACTGAGCACTATTTCTTTTTTTTTTTACAGCGGTTGGAAAAACATTGAGCACTCTGTATGTGACTTTATTGCGCCCTCTACTGCGCATGTGGGACACTTTTAGGTTATTTGTGTTTCACACTGGAGGTCACCTACATGTTGCATATATTTGGAAATGTGAACGAAAAAAAATCTAATTTGACGAAAAAATAATTTTAAAAAATCAGAATTGGGTCACTTCAGGCTGCAGTGAGAACTTAGCCAACAAAAGGTATGGGCAAAAAAACGTTATCGGCTTTTTAAAGATCGGTAATCAGGGATCGTGCAATCGGTGCACCACTAAAAATCAGTATAAACAGGTACTTGTTATGTGTGTGTGACCGGTTTGCAGTGGCTCTCTGCACCAGTTCCCCCAGGTACCTCTGAAGTTCTTGATGACTAGTTTCTTGGCAGCACCGGGTTTGCTGCTGGAGAAGGTGCCGGACCCTGCGGTTTTCGTCAGTCCGTTCGCGTGGTGTCCCCCCACGCCACCGGCCAGGAACATGGCTTTGCTTTTGTTATTGGAGCACGAAGCAGCAGCAGCAGCGGCGGCAGCCTCCTCAGCCATTTTCACATCTAGTCCAATGAAATCCACCGAATCCTCGAACCTCAACTTCTTCTGAATGTGCAGCGGAGGAGTGGGAGAGCAGGAGGAAGAGGAGGAGGAGGAATTGAGGGTCTTGGGAGGCGAGGAGGAGATGGTGTCACTCGTGTCGTCCCTCTCTGAGCCGTTTATTTTCCTCTTTTTCGGAGATGTGATGTTCCCACTGTCGCTTTTGACATCAGTAGCCGCGGGTCTAGCCTCCTGGGTTGGCGGTGGTGGGGGATTAGGGGAAGATAAACCTGTTGGAAACATGAAAAAACGGGAATACTAATTCTTTACAGCCAGTCTTCTGATCCGAAACTTCCAGGCTTTGTCGAGGGAAGAGCTCAGTGTCCGATGGCCTTCGTCTGTCTTCACAAGTGCAGTTTCGATTCACCCGGTTCGTTTATCCAGTTTAAAACAGAAAATTTAATTAGAAACTACTCAACGCTTCTCTGATCTGGAGCCTCGTCTCTTTCTTGTTATTGCTGGCAGGAGAATAAAGATGGTTGGCTACTGCTTCCTCTTTTTTACCTCTCCGTCTTCTAACCGCGTCGTAAAGTCGTTCAGCGGCAGCTGTCGGGTCAAGCGGCCGTTAAAGGCAATAATTTATAAAACTTATTCAAGTGCAACACTAATAACCCCACATGATAGCGAAACAGACGTTAATAGACGCAGAAACAATCTCACTCGTAAAAAGCTAGTCCGTGACCCCACCGGAAGTACTTTGTACAAAAGTACTTTTTGCACAAGCGTGTTTTTTATATTAACCATGGTGCTCTGTTTCGACCTGCCACCAGATGGCGATAAAGTAACGCCATTTCCCTAATGTTTGATCAGAAATAGTTTGAAAGAAAGAATCCACATAACAGGAAATTTAATAATATTCAGAGTTGAGTTGTAGCTAGCTACTCAATTACATTTACTGGTGAACTTTTTGGGAAAAAAGACTTTTAAAAGTATTTTTGCTATACTGTACTTTTTACTTTTACTTTATTATGAAGTATTGCTACTCTGACTTGAGTAAAGTTTCTGGACTTTACTCAAGTCAGAGTGAAGTCTGACTTAAATAACTCATTCAGTGAGTAACTTCACTGAATGAATAATAAGCTTGTTTTAACCAAACAAATCACCAGACACACACACACAGATTTTGCTTAAGTTTCGTAAATTTTGTATTGAAAAAAATAAAAAAAAGATTTGGAAAAATATTTTTACTCTTACTTGAGTAATTTCTTGGATGGCTACTTTTTACTTTTACTTCAGTAAAAATATATTGAGGCAGAACTATTTTTATATGAGTAAATTTTTTGGGTAGTCTACCCATAATCCAATGTGTTTTGGGTTTGAAACCAACTGTAGTTATTTCTGCAATGTTGAGTCTTTAATTTTGGGTTATTTAATGCTTTTGGCAAGGTGTTTTTAATGGTAACAGCCAGGTATTTCTCTTCTGGGAAAATTTTGTCAGAAAGTCATTGTTTTTGGTTTTATCCAGGATTTTAAATATATATAAAAATACTTTTTGGTGGACACAGTTCTAATTCTTGGAAAAATCAGACGTTCACTTCTCCAAATGTAAGAAAAAAATCTTCCAAAGACTTTATTAATCACTAAGGAATTCTTCTTCTTCTTCTTCTTCTTCTTCTTCTTCTTCTTCTTCTTATTATTATTATTATTATTATTATTATTATTATTATTATTATTATACCAAGCAAATTATTCTCAACTAGGTACATAAGCCATTGAAAACTAAGCCTACATTTCTTTCAGGTGTGATGCATAAAAATGTGTTTAAGATTTACGTTATGCTTTATTTCAATGTTTTAATAATATCTAAAAATTATAATGTCGCAACGGGGAGAGAACAAAGTTAAAGTAAAATGAAAAAAAATCTATTTTCTAAAAAGAAAAAAACTACATATATTAATACATTAGATTAACACGGAGTCAATTTCGGTATAATTACCTCTGGTTTACCTGTATTTTGAAACAAAGTGCAGCACAAACCCCCTCCCGTAACAGACGTTCTATGTGACGAAACCCTCTGTCACCTAGGTAATGCGAGTTAACCTTCGTTAACTGTCGTAAAGTCACGCAAATCTCATACAACTAAAAAGGAGCGTGGAAATCTGCTGCAGCAACAGCTAATACATGAACTGTTTTTGCTGATTTTTCTTTCCGCTTGCCCGACTTGGTAAACTACGTTCGGGACAAGCTGTGACATACTTGAAGATCGCGGCACCAGAGACCAGAGAGGATGTTTAAAAAGTACGTGTCTGTGTTGTACCGTTAGCTAGCAGCACACTGAAGTAGCCAATGCTAAGTTGCGAGCATTAGCGTGTTTGATATTGTAGAAAGATAGTATTTAGTATTTAGAAACTGACCTTTAAGGTGTTTAATTTTCTACTGGTAACACTAGATTTTGAGGCAAGCAGGAGTAGCTTCAATAAGCATTAGTAGAGCTAGCATTCAGCTAATACAAGAAGGGCAGATTTGAGTTATTTTATTTTCTGTCAGTAGCTTTCTGTTAGATGTTAGCTGCATAAAACCAGTCTAAGTCAAACAGAGCTTCTGAGTGGGATCAGTAGTTGTTTTCTTTCATATTTCAGCTAAAACAGCACACAAAAGAAACAAACTAATGAACATTCTCATGCAGCTCCCTACCAACACGAAATTAACTTATCAGATTAAAATACTACTTATAAACTGTCAGCCAATTAATGGGATGACCAGGCAGTTTATTTTAATATTTTCTGGTAGCTTGTAAAACATGAATAGTATGATAAAAAAGAAAAATAAGATACCAAAATCTAAGGGTTAGGTTCTACAAAGAATGTTGATTTTCTTGCACTTAAAATTCAAAATTGCAACATATTTGTACAGAAGTCTAGAAGAAGGTTGATCTTTTAAACATATTTGGGGAACATGGAGGAATGGAGAAGAACTCTTCTGGTATTGATAATTAGGAATGAGGATGATGTGTTAAGCTGTAACTAAAGGTTTAAAATGTTGATGAGCCATACCATCAGTACATGTGAGAGTTATTAAAGAAAAAAATGACAATGGAATAAGTATTGTGTTTCTATTTAAATCAGGATTTTAAAGGATTGGAAAGTGCTTGATTTCTGTATATAGTCCTTGTACAGTTTTGTAATAAAGCTGTAATAATTTTTTAAGAGACAAAACTATTTACAGAAAGTCAAATGATTATTTATATTCTGTTTAAGTATTTAATTTGAGCAGGAAGGTAATTTACCTTACAACAAACCGATATGTTAAATGTAAGATATTTATTTTTCCTAATGGCTCAATAAGTTATTGATCAGTGTAATTCAAATAAAGGTGGTCTTATATTTTAGATGTTAAAGTTGTTGAAAGTTTGGTTTTTTTTGTTACATTTGTGTTTTGTTCTCAGACTAGTCAGGTGTATGGAGTGTGTGTAAAAGACACATTTCAAAACATTTAAAAAAAAGTTTATTTGCTCCCTTCTATAATACTATAACATATTAGTAGCAAATTAGTAATAAATCATGTCATATAAGAGAAAATTTATAGTATGTTCCTTAGTTACTTTGTATTGTTTTTATCTATGGAGTTTGGCGCTGGAAAAGTTTTAAATTTTATCAATTTAACATTATCAATAAAAATACATGGATAAGTATAACTCTTAAAGTTAAATATGTGTTTGTTTGCTTTTTTCAGATTTGATGAGAAGGAAAATGTGTCGAACTGCATCCAGCTGAAAACATCGGTGATCAAAGGCATCAAAAACCAGCTGCTGGAACAGTTCCCCGACATCGAGCCATGGCTCAATCAAATAATGCCAAAAAAGGACCCTGTTAAAATAGTGAGATGGTACGATCCGCGTTTCCTGCCTTCGTTGTCTCATGAATATTCTGTTCAGGTTGGTGATCTGCACTGTTATCTTCTGTGTGCATTTCAGCCATGAACACATTGAAATCTTGACAGTGAACGGAGAACTGCTTTTCTTCAGACAGAGGGAAGGACCTTTCTATCCAACCCTCAGGCTGCTCCATAAGTGTAAGCTTTCCTCAACAACATGGTTTAAAAATAAAATCTCTGATATTTGACTTTAATTTACTTTTTTCTTTCAAAATTGAGATTACAAATGACAGGAAATATTTTTGAAAAAGCTGCTTTTATTTCAATCATCTCTCTTCTGTGAGTTGTACCACGGAGTATTAGAGATTTTTTGTTTAACTACTAGAATATGATCATAATTTTTAGCAAATTAAAGACCAGAAGAACGTTTTAATGAGAAAAAAGCTTGGATAATTAATTTTTGGTTATTTTGTCATGAAATACTATGTCTTTATTCTGATAACATTAAGACATCCTCTTCATAAAACTCTTATACAGTAAATGCTTCAGTCAGAGGCTTCTACAGAGCTGCTGTAATACAGACTGCTACAGGAGATCCAGTTTCTGTAACAACGCTGAAGCTACTGGGATTATAAAAGTGACAACATTTAATTTCTCTCTCAGATTAATAAAGTATTTTTATTTGAACTGATTTGAACCAGGTGATGAATGAAGAGAAGAATCAGAAATTAATGTTTCTTATTGTGAGAAATAAACCAGAAATTCAGGTAATCAGGTTAAACATAAATAACTATAATTATCGCACAAATATCATGAAGTAGTAAAGTTCAAATGTTCAAGTCAAGAAAATTAACTGCAACATTTTGATTTTCAACTTTGGAAACTAAAATGTTTTTGTTTGTTTGTTTGATTGGCCTTGGATTACAAATTAATTTAGGAGGTAACAAATTAAATTTATCTTGAGTTTATTCAGTAAGATCAGTATTTCTATAAAAAGGAAATCACATTGAGACAGAATGTTTTATTTTAATCTCTTTGACGCCTCTTGTATTTCTTGGGTAAAAATGCTGCGAAAACATTACAGTATTTTTATAACATTATGATTTTAAAAAATTTAGCCTCACTGTTAAATTTAGCTGAATTCAAGAGAAGATGTTAAACAAGATGGCCGCCCTGCGCATGCTAACATCAAATCAAAGGAGTGAATTGTTGAAAAAAATCCAGATTTTCCAAAAATTGAATGTTTAATAATTTAATTAACTGATTTGTCACCCAGCCCTACTGATACTAAAGCATTTAGTTGATTTTATTTCCTTTTCTCTCAGATCCTTTTATTCTTCCACACCAGCAAGTGGACAAAGGGGCCATAAAGTTTGTGTTGAGTGGAGCAAACATCATGTGTCCCGGACTCACCTCACCAGGTGCCAAACTCTACCCTGCCGCTGCCGACACAGTAGTTGTATCCTTTCAATCATGATGTGTTGTTGTAGTTTTTTTTCTGCTGTCCAACATCAATTTCAACGTTCTCTGCAGCTTTTAAATCAACATTTCCAACATGTTTGTCTTTAACAAGTTGATTCAGGCGATCATGGCAGAGGGGAAGCAACACGCGCTTTGTGTTGGTGTAATGAAGATGTCGGCTGAAAACATGTAAGCCTCCCAAATGTTTTACTAAACAAATCCTTCACTGTTCACGTCCTTATGACTAAGATCCGAATCTGTGTCTAACGAACAGAGAAAAAGTCAACAAGGGAATCGGAATCGAGAACGTTCACTATCTGAACGACGGTTTGTGGCACATGAAGACGTACAAATGATGCCACCCAAACCGAGCGACGGCAGCTCAGCCGTTTCCACCTTCACACTTCGCTTTGTAACCTGCTGGAGGCTGCAAATCTGCCATCATGATGCACAAATGAATAAAAGATCCTGGTTCAAACCACTCCCCGTTTGTGCTTTCCTTAAATTATTTGAATTAGAAACAGCATCAAGGATGTGATGTGGTTTCAGACATGTTGACATTATGAGGAAGGGAGCGGCGAAGTGACACACAAAGCAACAGTTAAACCTGTTTATCTGCATGCTTTAGTTGGGAGCAAGGTGAATATTCAAAGAGGTGAATAAAGTAATGGTAGTGTTGGTTAAAAACTGACTCTAGATGTCAGTTTAGCTTGTAAAAACGTATTAAAATCCAAACTATTAAGAAGAGCAGCTTTTATTGGATTTATGTGAAGTTATCTACCACTACTTGGGTAGCAGCACCACAGGTTAGGATATAAGATGCACACAATTTCACAGGATTATTTTCATAAAGTTAGTTCTTTCAGCCATTTATAATTTGCATAAGACCACATAATTTGAATATTGAAATGTTGGATTTATTTTTTTATTACCCAATAAGACATTTTTACTGGAGACATAATGCATAAATGTCTTACCATAAACATTTAAACTCCAGAAATATGAAAATATGTTTATAAAGAAAATTATTTTTGCTCATTTCTTCTCACTATTTGCATTTTTAGATTATTTTTCTCCAGTTTTTGTTTGAAGTTGAACTATTTTAGTTTAAATTTAAACTAAAATTGTTCATGAAACCAAACAGGAAAAAACAGTTTGTCAGACAAATTGTAATTGCTAAATGCTGAGTTACTTTTTAGGAATATTTTTATTTTTATAATCAAACTCATTCATTTTTGGGGATAGAAAATGATTTAGTAGGGTACAAAAATCATAAAAGTTCCTTAAACGATTAATTTCTATCACTAATATTGTTCAAACAAAAATCAGGTGAATGTAAATCAAGAAAAAAAACCCTAAAATATTTAATATCCGATTCTTCATAAAACAGAAAACCAAGCATAATGTTTAAGCAGCTTGATTACAGCTGAACTGTGTCATGTAAAGCTACAGTATGTAATTTTAATGAAATGTTTCTTCTTATTAAAACTGCCACCAGTTCATGAGACAGATGCAAAAATGAACCGTTTCAAAACAAAGCCAGGAGGAGGAGCTTAGCGCTGTCAATCACTCTTATGCTCAACCCCACTCAGTTAAGCACTTTGAATTGCCTCATTGCTGAAAATGTGTTATATAAATAAAATTACCTTACCTTAATTTTTGCTAAGCTAGGTTCACCACAACACTAGTCACTAGTTCTAATGCTAGTTAGCATAGCCACAGATTATAGTAGATAAACGGTTGCTCTGTAAGGATGATTTGTTTTTTTCACCATTAGAACATTTAGCGGCACACATGTGGATGATTGACAGCGCTAAGACCCACCTCCTGGCTCTGATTGGTTGTTTCTGACTAAGTGGTGTATTAATGCTGGGAGAATCATACTTTACATACTTTTAACAAATATGTAAAAGTTTAAAAATTGCATACTGCAGCTTTAAGGGCACAACAATAAAACGTTAAATCTGATCATTAACAGGTGGAACTCCACAGATTTATAATGTTATTTTACAATAACAAAACAGAAGCTTAAAGATTGAGAACAAAACTTCAGGAACCAAAGTCCAAACCGAGATGATCCAGTCTCAGATCCACAGACATCCAGCACCGGCCGAGTCAAGTGCAAAAAGTTACAAATATACATAACTCCCCCCAGGATCAAGTCTCGTAAACAAATATCTAGAGTCAGGTTTGCCATCACAGAAGCAAAATCTTCAAAACGACCAAGCGAGGCTAGTCGTTGTCTGAGCCTTTGGGAGGGAAAAATGTCAATAAGTCGTGGAAGTCGTGTCCATACGGACGGAGCCTGTAAACTCCGAACATCATGACCTGCATCTGGTTGGCAGACAGGCCGCTGAAGGTGACGGCCAGGTCGGAGCAGCAGCCCTCCACCACGTTGCTGGGGTTCTGCTTCATGCTTTCCGATATCAGGCTGTCCACCGTCTTGCTGTTGAACAGACCCTTCCCGTGGACGTCCTCTCCGTTCTCCGCAAACACGCCGGTGAACTTGAGGCACACGGCGAGCTGCTTGTCGTCGCTCAGCTTCCACAGCTGCCGTCCTCTCTCCGGACACTTGTCCTCGTCCTGGAAGACGTTCACCAGCCTCTTCAGGGCCTCGTAGCTCAGGACGATGCCGCTGTTCAACTCGACGTACTCCAGCTCCCCGGACTTCACCGCCTTCCCCAGGTAGAACGGCTGCTCCGGGTCTTTGGTGAGCACCAGGTACTTGAGGTTCTCGATGATGGCGAAGGTGTTGGGCTGAGCCACGAAGAACCAGCGGATGTCCCCGGCGTTCTCGTAGGCGTGCTTCAGAGCCTTACGCAACCTGGCCCAGTCGTCCTTCTCGTTCAGGTCTATGGCTTCCAGCGCCTTGGAGGCCTCTGAGGTGTAAAACTCGACCTTGTCGCAGTGCTTGGTCCAGGTGTCCAGCGCCGTGGCCCAGTAGACGAGGCTTTTGGGCTGCACCATGACGACGCAGTAGACCTGAAGTTGGTCGTTCAGCTCCTGCAGCCGGCTGTCAGAGAGCTGCTGGAGCTCGTCTTTGCTCGCAGCCTTGACGTGATGATGATGGTGGTCGTTGCCGTCCGTCCTGGACTCGGTGGCGGGGCTGAAGCTGCCCAGCAGCGACAACACCAAGCAGAAGAGGCCACCCAACACCATCCCCTTCATGAAAGAGCCTCCCTCCGACAACATGATGGCAGCAGCGGCTGGACAAGACAAAAACTGTTTTTATTCCTCATTTCAGTTACTTAAAATCTGCAGTCGAGGTGCAAAGAAAATTTATTTTCTAGTGTTGAAACAAGGACTGTTGCAACAAATCAATTAGCATGATGAATGAAAACAAACTCAGTTATTCCATTTTCCTGATTTAACATTTCTCTTTTTCTACCAAAAACTGGGTGATAAAAGTTTTCAGTTTGATGCTTTGGTCTCAACTAGCTCTTTTTTTGTAGGACAATTTTCTTTACAGAGACATCATAATTAATTTTATTTGTTGTTTCTGTTGTTTTATATTTTTAAAATGTCTTTCAGTTAAAGTGTTAAATGTGTCATTGCATTTTTACTTGAAAATGGTCTCAAAATAACAATTTTATGATTTATCTCTTCTGGGACGTTTTATCATCCAGCAAAATTTGTAATTATGACATGCCAAATTAAACGATTAATCGTAATGAATCAATTGCTGAAATAATTGTCAACTGATTTAGTAATCGACTAATTGTTAATAGGAGCATTTAGACTGAAAAAATTCAAATTTCCGAAAGAGCAACATAATCAGAACAGTAAGCAAGCCAAACTGTTACAAATAATACATACATTTTGTATTTAAAAATTAAAAAACTTCTTTGTCTGTAAATATTTGAAATTGTTTTAACTTCACCTGGTTCAAATTTTAAATAAATCTCATGTTAATCACCTTTTCCTATCCAATTATAAATCAGTTAATCCAAAAATAATAAACAGATCAGCCCTATACTGTATAAATGCTAAGTCAAGAATGTTAATGCTAGAAGCATTAAATAAAGTAAATAAAGCCAGAAGATGAAGAGCAGGATGTGCATGCACTGTGCAATCAGTTGCTAAACAAACTGCAGTCTCCATAAATGAGAACGAAGCTCTTCCTGTTATAAACCAGGCTGTGTCTTTAACAAACTCATGCAATAGTTTTAACAGGCTGTGGTTTCAAAACCATTCATTTAAAGGTTTCTTACTGCCACTCCTACAGTTTAAAGTCCTTTTGCTGACATACGAGGGAAACTCTTGGAGACACCCAGGTTTTCAGGATGGATAGTCCTGCCCATCCCCCACATGTTGCTGCAGAAGGCTACTAAACTAAATTAAAAGCCTGTTACTAGCATAACACTATTTTAAAAATACAGTTGACCATCTATGAGCAGATATTGTAAACCAGGTAATATCTGCTTACTGCACTGTCAGTGAAAAACAGCATTTTTTTATTCAGACACTGGTTTATTTGTCATAAAAAAAAAAAAATCAAACCTAATGTTAGTTCAACAAATTACATGTGTAACAGGGTTTTATTTTAACAATATTAGAAAAGTGAAGTCTATTTATTCTTTGAATTTATTTAGTTTAGTGAAGAAGTTGTTTCTTCAGAAATTTATTGGTGTTTTAAGTTCTGTTATTGCTTTGTAATTTCTTTAGGTTTATTTATTATATTTTATTTAATATATAGGGGCAGAAGCTGCTGGACTGATGTTAACCACCGTCTTGATTTCCTCTTTTGTTAGAATAAATACAGTGAACCTGAAGTCAACCAAATGGATCTGAGACGAACATAGACGGGTTACACATATTACAAGCCAAAGATTGCTTTGCAATAAATATTTAGGCTCCTCACAGAGCGGGGTAGAAGTAAACACCATTATGTAATACATGATGACAACTAATGCCAAATTTAGTCAGTATTTGTATTTCTACTAACAGTAAATAAATGTTGCATGATAATCATTAAATAATTGCACTAATAATTTATGTTAAATATGAAGTCATAATTTATTATCAATCTTTTTCAAAATTATTCCTTTTCTTATTATTTATATATTTTGGTTTTAAATTCTTACATTTTACTGAATTTGAAACCCAATCTTATTCTGTCCAATGACTATTAAAACTGACATGCACCTTTTAATGCTGTAAAAGTTGTAAGATTTTTGTTACCATTTATTCATCAATATGAGTTTGAAAATAAATTCACAAGCCATAAAGTTAAAAACTGGTCTAAAGTCATATCTTTATTTACTCAAACTATTTGTGTGATCAATATAAAATATACTGACTGATGACTTAAGTTAACTTTGAATTACATTTAGTTAAATATAAATCATAAAAGGCTGAAAATACACATTAATAATGCTAAACATTCTAAGTAAGAAGGCTAGTTCTGTTTTAGGGAAACTTAATTAGTGCTTTACTATTTATTTTTTGCACAATAAATGGTTTTTTATTGTGCAAAAAAACTATTCATTATATAATCAAGATTACAGACAACCCCAAGCATCCTATAAAATCTTCAGTCAGAAGCCTCTAGAGAGCTGCTGTAATACAGACTGCTAGAGGAGATCCAATCTGTTCACAGACAATCAGTTTCTACAACAACTCTGAAGAAACTGGGATAATATAAATTAAAACATTTAGTCTCCCTCTTGGATTAATAAAGTATTTTTTATTTAAACTGAATTAATGTTTATTTTTGAAGACTTACAAAATTAATGTTTCTCGTCATGTTAGAGAAATAAACCAGAAAGTCTGGTAATACTAAACATAAACAACTACTACTGTCCGATTTTTGTAGTGTAGTGTAGTAACAAAGTTCAAATGTTCAACTCAAAAAAGAAACTATGAAGCAGTTTGTTCAAACACGGACCATTTGTTTTTAGTTTAGTCCACGCTTTATCTCTTCGACGCGTCTTAAATTCAGGGGTAAAAATTATTCTAAAACATTACGTCATATTTTAGTCCGAATGGTTTTTCAAATTATTATTACTTTTTATGTACTTAGATTAGCAGCTCTGGTAAGCTATCAGATAACTTTAAAACACCAACTGTAGTCGCTCTTTCAGAAAACCCTATGCTAACGGCTAGCTACTTAGCTCCATGTTAAGGCTTTCTCTATGTTTTTATCGGCAACATAAATAAAACAAAAACGGAGGATTTATTTCTACTGTACCTCAGCGGATTATTCTTGCCCTGACAGCTGGTGCCTTCGCTGCGACTGTCTTTCAACTAAAGCTTCCTGTTTGGTTGGTCACGGACGTGAGTCTGCGTCAGTCTAATCTTCTTCTTCTTCTTCTTCTCCATTCAGTTGTTTGAGCGGATATATGCTGCCCCCTTCAGGATGCTTTTAACACCTCGCCTTGACTTTAATTCACAGTGATAAATGGTGTGGATACTTTATCAGAAACAAAGTATGATATTTCTCCTTTATACTGAACACACCCCAACTGTATATTAACGATTTTTTGTAATTGTACAAAAGTAGTGAATGTTTAAAAAATAGAGACAATTGACACATAAAAAGACAAACATCCATTTAAGAAATACATTAACCTTCACTGCATAAATTAACAGTCACTAATATTGCACTTTAGTTTTATCTATAGCTGATCCTGAATGGAGCTGGTTTAGAAAGGTATGTGTCCATTCTGATTACCTCAAATTAAATGTCTGAAATGACGAAAAACAAACACTAGTTTCACTAGGGAAATCTTGTTTAATGTGTCTGCTAATTTGTCCATTTTGATTTCACTTTTAGACCTTGAAATTAAGCTTTTGCAGTGTTCCTTTTTTGTTCTTATTGTTGTCTGGCTGGCAGAGGGATTCATCAAATGTTTTTTTTTAGACAAAAAGAGATGGAAGCCATAAATCACCTGAAGCCCTGCACACTGATCTGAACAGCATTAGAGAGCTTTCAGTTTGACAAAGAGCCTCACAGGCCAAACTCTTGATGAGGAGAAAGGAGTTCAAAACCTTTTTTCAGTTTCTGAAACAAATCCTTTCTCACTTTGTTGTTGTTTTATAGATCTAACTTCAGCTTGTTTAGAAGGTGAATACATTCTCAATTATTATCTTCCCCTGCAAATAGGAAAAAGGACATTAAAAGCTCACCATGGAAATTTACAAAGGATGTTTCACACTTTTGAATTTTAATAATAAGCATGAATCTTCATCTTTTGGATTTGATATGTATCATTTTACTTTGTCCGACTGAGTAAAAAAATCTTTTTCATGATCATCCCTTACATTTCAGTGAAGCTGTTTTCTTTTATTTTCTCATGCATGAAATAAGCTTCAAACTAACTTGCAGTTAAGTCCTCATAAAAGCTATAGACTAGAAGAAATGAGTCAGTTTTAGATTGTGGGCCTCTTTTTTAACTCATTTCCTTCCCTGTGTGTCAATGTTCTGCTACATCATGTGTTCCTGCCTTTGACAGAATATTTCTCCTTCATGTTGAAAGCAAGAACAGTATAAGTATTAATTTTGTGGCGGTTCAACAGGTTTTTCTTGCTACTCTTCTTTGCACTGCAACCGGTTTGATTAAAGAGATTAAAGAATGAGTCAGTGTTAGACGTCTCTGTGCTGTTTTAATTTGAAACATAATATATGTTGTGTTGACAGCTTAATAATGGAGTTTGAAGGAAAGTAAACTGAATAAAGTTCTTTATTAAAGTATTCATACCATTTTAATCTACAAACACAAATGACCAGCGATGCAGAATACAGAGGGAAAATCCAACAAGGAATATTTTTGTTTTAGTTTCTAGTGCAAATATCTTGGTACACTTGAAATAAGACAAAACTGACTTGCTAATAACTTTTCAACAAGAAATCAGAGCTTGCATTAAGTCAGTAAATCCTTAATATTGATTAAAAAGTAGTAGCTACAGGCAGAGGAGGGTAGCATATCCAAAAATTGTTCTTGAGTAAAAGTAACACTACTTCATTGTATTTTTACTTAAGTAAAAGCAAAGAGTAGCTGTCCAAGAGATTACTGAAGAGTAAAAAAGTCTAGTCAAAGTAAAAGGTCTACTCAAGCACTGAACTGATCAAATTATCAATCATTTAATATTAAAAAATTACATCATCAGATGAGCCAAAATGTAAAGTCAAGTGAAAATCTTCGTATTTTAAGGATAAGAATGAAAATAATTAATATAAAGATCAGATAATAAAATCAGATTAAACAAACACAGTGTGTCTGAGTCTGGTGAATTTTTGGTTGAAACATTTTTGTTCTTCCTTCAGTAGGTAGAGAATTTAGAAATTTTACTCAAGTAAAAGTAGCAATACTTCATAATAAAGTTACTCAAATAAAAGTTCAGCGTAGTAAAAGTACTCCTATCAGTGCATGTTTTCCAAAAAGTTATTCAAGTAAATGTAACTAGTTACCATCCAACTCTGTCTATAAGTGACATAATCTGCCAGTGGAACAAAACATTTTTCCCATGTTATAAATTAAAATGTTTTGTTCCACCTGTGCAACAGCATAATTATGCATTTTCATCAGATGTCATTTTCTTTTGCTGTTTTTGTCCTGTTTGGAGTTCATTTCCACTTTACACTATGCTATTTGTTTGTTTTGTTGCAAAATGATTATTAGTTTTACCACAGTATTCAAATAAAGGATTATAACATATTGCACATGATTTCAGAGATGCCTCTCATTTGTTGCAGAATGACGTAGAAAAACCCAGCAGTGACACATTTCTAGGCGTTCTGCGTCTTCCTCTGGCCGCAGACATGATGAGCAATGACCAGAGGCCCAAACATGAACCATCAGAGCTGCTCTGATTGCCGCCGGAGAGCAAACATTTGTTTGGTTTCTCTGTGCAAGCACAGATAGGCCTCAGCTGAATTGACAGGGTGCCCTAAATTGTGTCGGTGACGCCCGATCCTTCGTGTCAGAACCATTAAAGAAGAAGACTGGGGTGTGATGATAATGTATTGATCAGGCTGTGATGGATGGCCACGGAGGAAATATAAGTGAAGTTCCCGTTTAGGTTGAAAACAGTCCGGACCGGCCAGCTGACCGTGGAGACACCATGCTTTCTGCAGCTCTGTTTTATCTCTTAGCTCTGATTTGCTCTGCGACATGGACGCACGCTCTGCCCGTTTATCCAGATCCCAACGTGGAACCACAAGCAGGTAAGATTCAAACTTTACTCCTGATTTTAAAATGGAAATCAGGAAAAATCTTATTACTCTGATTATTAAATCTTATTCTTATTATTAGAAAATGTACTTTCTAAAAAAAAGCCTAAAACACTGCAAAAACACAAAATCTTACCAAGTATTTTCGGTCTGCTTTATAGTGCAAATATCTTAGTACCCTTGAAATAAAACAAAATTAACTTACAAGTAACTTTTCAGCAAGATATAAGATCTTGTTTTAAGTAAATAATTCCTTGATATTAATGAAAAAGTGCTAGTTTGCAGATCATTTCACGGGAAAAAAAACAAACAGTATTCATGACTACAAGCATAACGTTACAAAATGAAAACTCAGATGTTCTTTGACAAGTTGCTAACCTGTTAGATCTGTTTACTGAGTTTATAAAGTTAGATATTTGTTACGAAAAGTGACCAAAGTCTAGGCTTTAAGTGGTAAATTAAAGAGAGGCGTATTTAGATGTTTTCCAAAAAGTGTAAGAGTTATATCAACAACTCAAAAACTAAAAATATTATAAAGTATTTTGGTCTAGTTTGAAGTACAAACACTTGAAAGTGCACTTGAAATAAAACAAAACTAATTCATAAATAACTATTCAGTAACACATAAGAGCTTATTTTAAGTAAATATTGATTTCATAAGTGCTAGTTCCAGTGGCAGATTATTTCATTTAAAACATTACATTTTTCCCATAAGTGGAATAATCTGCCAGTGGAACTAGTACTTTTCCATCAATACTAAGGTTTTATTTACTCAAAATAAACTCTTGTATCTTGCTGAAAAGTAGTAAGATATGTACTAAGATATTTAAACCAGAAATTGGTCAAAAAAATACTTGGTCAGATTTTGTGTTTTTGCAGTGTAAAACGTCAATATAAACAAAAAAAGTTGTTTTATTTCAACAGATTTCATTCATAAGTTGTTGTCAGAGGTGGAAGATGGAGCCAACGCTGCTGAGGAGGAACAGAGAGAGGCGAATAACCTTTACCCTCTGATGATGCACCAGAACGGAGGGAGAGACTCCTGGACCAAAGGTAAAACCGGGACAAATGTACCAACTTTTACAGCAAAAAACACAAAAAAGATGTGTGACATTAACGGTGTGATAACTTATTCCTATAGGGGCAAAGGATTCACCACCACAGGGAAGTTTTGCAAATATGGTAAGAGTAATAATTAGTGCATATTTTTTACTATACAGACGATTGCAAAAATCACAAAGCAAAACAAAAGACTTGTATAAAATGAAATAAATGACACCAGAATTATCTTTTTGTAGGAATTTTACAATTAATAAGTTTTTTTTCAAATATAAGGATCAGGATAATTGCAAAATGTCAGTACAGGTTTGAAGAAAAGCAGAAACCAAAATGTCACAAATGTTTTACTTAGAATAAACTAACTAAACAAAAATTGTTAAACTCGTATTTCTGAATCTAATTATTTTTTCAGGTAGATGACCTTAAAGAAGTCGTCCTGAAGCTGGCTGCAGCAGACAAACTGCGCTCTCAGGGCTTTGTCCGATCAGAGCAGAGTCTGCCCAAAACAAACAAAAGAGGTGAGAGAAGAGGCGATTTTTCTCTCTGGTAAACTCGCCACACCTGCATTCCTTTCTGAATAGTTTGAAGTGATGTTTATTTAAATTTTTTACCCAAGCTGTAAAAAATTTTCAGATAGTTTTAAATAAATAAAATTCTTTATCATTGAGGAGACTCTGCTGAAGCACTGAACCAGATTTTTTTTAAATAATATTTTTGTAATCTATCCCTTCTTCCTGTGTTTAACTGGACTGTTTTCTGCTTGCAGCGTGTTTCTGGAAATACTGTGTGACCAACTAGAGCCCAACAGGCTGATGCTTAGATCCTGGCTTTGGAGAATGTTCCCACTCTTCATTATTTTTCTTTTAGTTCCCATCGAATATGTTGTCTGTACCAGATATAAAAAAGAGGATATATTTTTAAACCTGTAAAATTGTCTTTTTCTGTGACTGAGAATAAATTAGAGTATCTGAAATGGCCTCTACACCCAGAGATCTGGTTTTATTTTCCTGAAGAACAACAGAAATATCATGATGAGGAACAAGTAGATTTATTTAATAGTGTGTTTGTTAGAGTTCATCAAACAAAAATTAACTGTCATATACATGAATATATCTATGCAGGTGTTTTTGATTTTTAAAAAGCATTCAAAAATATTTATATGTACACTATAAACAATAACTCAGCTAAACAGTAAATTGCACTCTGGCTCTTTTTCATCTGAGTAACTAAAGATAAACATGTGAAATGATGCTTTCAAGGTACTGAATGTCTCATTCATCAGGTGAGCTCATATTTGTGACAACAGCGCCCTCCAGAGATCACTTTTGGAGTTACATTTTGGAGAATAATATGATGAAATGTGAGTTTTTATTTCCGCTTCGCGACGCCAAAGTAAGCCTTTTCGATCTCGATGTCGGCCGGACATGTTTGTTTGAATTCCTCCCGTTCGTAGGCGTTTTCCAGGTACCTCCAGACTCCTGTGAACTCGGCTGGGATCTCAAAATCGCAGTACTTCTTGGCAGCGACCTGAAAAAGAAATCAGGAGTTAGCTTCTTCTTCTACTTTTTTCTAAGTGTAGCCGGGTGATACATTTATATTTCCCGGGTTGCATAAGCTGTCAAATTTGTCAACTTCAGATACACAACATGTGTATCTGAATTATTAATTTTGCTGTTAAAACAGCAAAATTAATGCGGGTAACCATGGTAACTAGCGAGCGTTTAAAGGCTAGCAACGGCTCTTTCTGCAGTCAAGTTGCGCGCGCATCCGCCGTGTTTACAAGCAAATAATACCGGGCATAAACATAATTTATAAAAAGTCAACAAACAAGATTAGATTTTCACACATATATGGGATAAAACAAAAATATAATTTTATTTTTCTAAAACATTTTTTATTTAATTAAATAAAAAAAAACTTTTATTAAATACAATTTTTTTTTCTTAACAAAATAAAGATTTTTCTTTTTTTTTACTCAATTTGACTTATCTCTGGTGGTGATCCAACCCCAATTTTGGAAACACTTGATGTTTCTGAACTATAATGCAAATAACTTCAATTTGTATAACTACAGTAGGTCCCAGTCATATTTATTTAGGGACTTCTTTTACAATTAAGATTTCTGAATTCAGATCTCATTTTAACTAGTGACTGAGAAATAAATTTCACCTGTCTGAAATGTATTTATTTGAAATAGGTTTTTAAAAACAAGAAAGCAACTAATTAGGACAAGAGAAAACATGTCCATACTTACCCAAAAACAAAATAATTAGCTTACCACTGCTTTTCTGTATAAAAAGGAGCAGGAAGATATGAAAAGTAATCTCACTTTAATTAAATATACCGACTTATTTACGACTCAGTCAAAGCAACTCATTAAACACACTATGTTATTTAATCAATGTCACGTTGACCAAAAATCTATTAAATCGAGTAGTCTGGTTTATTTGTGTGGATGAACAGACCTTCAGTACAAACAGGAAAGATGAGAAGAAGAGTTGTCTTTCTAACAAGTATGGCATTTTTTAAATTAAATGTTCAAATTTGTTTGGAAACAGGTATTTTGTGCATAAAAAGTAATGCCAGTATAGACAAAATTGTAAAATTGTAAATAGTAGCAGTAAATTCAGTGAGTATTGCTGCTGATGTTGATTTTGAAATCAATGTTAGGTTCACTGAAAATAACTAAATTTATTTTATTGTCCACCATCAACATTAAGCCAACATTTTCATTATTTTTAAAAGTTTCTTTGATTAAATAACCTCTTGTTTTGCATAACCAACTTAGATTCCAGCGACAGATATGAACTTTTGTTTGTTTTAGAACTTGCTGTTTGAAAACTTTAATATGTACATATTCCTTGTTTGATCAACACAAGACCTTTTATTGGTCCAGTCTACCCAAACACATGTGAAACCCTTTTTAACCCTTTATTTTTTTTCCTGTCTTGAATAAAAACCTCACACATGTCTCACCCTGATGACATGCAGCTTGGGCAACAGGTTGCAGTCTGCTAAGGTGAGTCGGTCACCGTCCAGAAACTTCCTTCTGGAGATCGCAATGGTTTCTGCAGAGTTGTGATCGATTTCCTCAGGGAGCGGGCTGTTTAAGTATTTGTCCAAACGATGAAACTCTCGCAGGAGAATCTTTTCCTGTGCTGAAAGATCAGAAGAAAACAGAGATTTTGCACCGTCGTTATCCAGTAGTCCTTAAATTAAACATAAAAAATCTGTGAATCTATTGCTTCAAAACAAAAATCTACAAGAGTCCACGCTTCTCAAGAGTTCTGGTCTCCTGAGGCTACTGGTTCAATAGGATACACTCTAAATCAGCTAAGTCGAGACCTGTTCTCAACAGTTATCATCCTGAAACTTTAAGATACATCCCTAGTCCAACACAGCGGCAACAAATGCTCAAAATCTGCCAAACAGGAACCACGACGAAACCTGTCTTTGGCACTGAGGCCTTGGATGTCTGAAGGCTCCTCACCTTTGATTACATTTTAAAATGAGGAGCAGTGTGAAAGCAAACTACACCAGCTGAAAATGTAACAAATGTTTAAATTTTGGTTCCAATCAGACCGAGTCCACTTGTGTGAAAACACCCTTAGAGATTAGTCAGTAGTTGCCATGGAGAGAGGGTCCAGTTTGGGCTTTCTTATTTGGCCTTCACATAGATGGATTAATTAATCACAAACAAACTTACGGGCATTGTTTGGGCTGTTCTTGATGAAAGCGGAGAACTTTGCAAAAATGTCTGAACCCACGTCAAAGGACTCTTTGTTCACCGGGCTGAGATGTGGATACCTTTTAAAGAAAAATGAGATTAGAAGCCTTAATGTTTACTTTCATTTAAGCATGAGCAACATACTCAAACTCCCACTTCACTTGGTATTTGGATAATGGTGTGAAACAACAATACCTGGGAGGGGCAAGTGTTTGTTCAAGGAACTCCTCAATTTTGATGAAGTCTGTTTTAAGGGTGCCGTTGTAGAGGAGGAAAGGAGGGTTTGTCCCCGGGGCCAGGTCTTTGAGCTCAGCTGGCTTCCTGGAGAAGACACAAATAGGAGCAAGGGACAACATTTTAATTCTGTTATCAAGCACGTCAACACTGAGGCTAAATTGACTGTTGAGGCCCAAATAGTTATGTCTGTGTAGACGAAGTAGGCATTTGAAAAGGAAGACGTGTCTCAAGAGCCAACCTAAATGGGCAACCAAAGAACAAGGTATTCCTCAAAGACCACGCCTGATTGGGCGAAATTAACGTCTGTCATTCAAATTTTTTTTTTTTTTTTAAGTATTGCTAGCTAATCCAACTTCTTTGGGATCGGACTTTCATGTACTTATTCTTTTGTTGTAACCCAGTGTATCAGAAGACTTCAGGGTTAATTACACCTACTTCGAAAAGACGTAATGTGGGTTGTGTTAGCAAATCCGACATTAGCGGCTTCGCTTAACAGAAAACGTCCGGTTACATTTCAAAATAAGAGCATCAACATAAAACACGGTGATTTTTCACAGATGTTTTTAAATAGTGGCGTCCGTCATTCGACTTTTTCCTTTTTTTAAATAAATAAATAAATAACCTATCTTCTCTGCCATCAGACTTTTATTTATTATGTTAATTTTAACGAGCTTGCTGCTGTAACGGGTCTCAGAAGACTTGGGGGTGAGTTACACTATAAGCGTTTCGATATAATAACCATAGACATTATTGTATGTATTGATGTCTATGATAATAACGACAGGCACATTTTGTTAGCCAGTCCGACATTAGCAGCGACTCCATGGCTTCTCTTCCCGCCTCTCTTAACAGAGAACGTCCGGTTACATTTCAAAATAAGAGCATCAACATAAATCACCCGATTTAACGGTTAGACAGAGATGTTCATATTTTAGGAGGGCTAAATTTTGATACCTTGTCGTTACATTAAAAACAAAATTGGTTTTGGTTACTGAAATAATATGAAATTAACAAATGTTACATAAGTAGTAAACAAGTAATAAATCCATAATTTTAAAAAATAATGTTATTAAGCTGGTTTTGAGACTAAGAAATCGTACTCAGCATCGTATTTTCTTGTTCAACTCTTTAAAGCAGTCAGCGCAGATGATTTCTGCTGCTGAAACTTGCCAACTGTTTGCTTTTTAAAATCGCCACTTTCTTTGAGGATGTCAGAATCAAACATGTCACTCTGGATTATTAATAATCAGAGTTGCGTAAACTCTGGATTATTAATAATCCAGAGTTTACGCAACTCTGGGAGTGGTCGTCTGTTTGAAAGGCCTGCCTGTGTGTGTAATGAATCACTCATTTATCTACATCCTTACAAAGTTTCCTGGCCCTATTTGCTTGTTGGTTCTGCCCCTGAGAAATACACACAATAAATTCCCAATTAAAGAAGGTGTTGGTTTGAAAGTGACAGAGATCTTTGTACTTCTAGACTTTTACAGGCTCAGTTTGACAACCCAATGTGAGTAACACTTTGTGACAGCTGAGAAGTGGTTTGGATTATGACAAAACTATAGTGTGTTCTGTGTGAAAGTCCCCATGACCAGATGCTCAGGAAAGGGGTGCTTACTTCCTCATATCAACAGTGGTCACTGTAAACTTGACTCCTTTCAGCCAAAGCACCATGAAGAGCCTCTGACAGAAGGGACAGTTCCCAATGTTTTCACCATCATGCCCAGCCTAGAACAAAACACAATAAATTAAGTTAGATATGTTTTTTTAACTTCAAACTCAAGAATAACTTTTTGTTTTATCCTGTCAGCTGTTTCTCTCTAATATTTTCTGCTGATTTAAAGGTTATTCAGGCAGCAAACACAGCATTTGGGACATTTAAAGGCCATTTTCTTCTTGGAAGGGAAATGCAGGCATTGTGTTGCAGCGGAAAAACACATACACAGTCCAAATTCAGCCACTTGTGATCAAAGCCAGTTACAATCTGTGCCAAGATTCAGATAAGATTCAGTTTTATGTTTGTTTATAAACTTTAATACAGAAAGCATGAGTTAAGTGGTGTGTTTTTTTTGGTACAAGTGTGAACCTGATGGTGCTTAAGTTGGTATTTAAACCAAAGCTTATGATTCAGTGTTAAAATTACGAGTTATTTCTGTGTTTTAGGGTGCATTCGCACCAGTAGTGTTCTTTAGAGCCCTGTTCCTGCTCCCAAAACAGCAAATGGACTGTAGCACGGGGCATTCTGGGTAATAAATACAACCTAAACAAACACGCAAGTCGAGTCCTAGTGGGAGAAATGACTTGTGGTCTCTTACCAAAGACAAAAGTGAAATCCTACAAGCGTTAAAATCTGACGCTACTTCATTTTTGTTAACATTTTGTGAAGAAAAAAAGTTGTGCTCTTGTCTTCTTCTGATGTTTTTGTGTCAATTCCTTCAATAGTTCTTGGTGCAGAGCCACCACAGGCAAGGAGGGGAACAGCTTTTTCTATTAGTTTTGATCTCTTGACAGTGCAATGTGAAAGCAAACCACACCAGCTGAAAATATAACAAATGTTAAAATTTTGGTCTTCAATAGAACCGAGTCTATCGGACTATCAGGTGTGATAGTCCGTTAAATCATTAAAATGTTCCAAATTTTGACTCATCCGATGCATTATCCTACACTAACCAGACATTCCCGCTATCATATAAATAGTTTTTAATATTTCTGATAAGTTCAGTAATAAATTTATTTTTTATTAGCAGACGGGGCTTCACCATGTCTGTAAGGTGGCAAGAAAAGGGGACTAGGCCAGACACCATGCATTTAAAAACATCACTGCCCAAGTTTTTGGAAAACAAAAAGGTATTAAAAGTTATTGACTAAAGTAGCTTATTGTTTTTGTAATTTATTTAATCTTGTGTGTGTCAGCTGATTATCTCTAAGTGACAAAACATTACAAAATGTTTCATGGATGTCCCTGCTGGACTGAAGTGGGTGTGCCTGGTGGTTCGGGCCTGAGGCCACGCAGTTTTCTCTCCAAGCTCTTGTCTTCTGGGTGTGCAGTGATAACGTGAGCTCAGTCTGTTGCTTTAATTAACTGATAACAGGCTGCTCTGACCCTCAGCAGAGGGATACAAACATCCTAACATCGACTTCACATGGTATTTGGAAACAGATCCAGTCAGAAGGAGGTTCTGGTTCTGTTTGGGTACATCAAAGTTTTTTGTGCTGTTTCTACCTGCTGAATGAAAAACACACAAGGTTTTAACCAAAAGCTCCACCAGACAAAAAGTTTTGTTAAAGTTTCATAAGTTTGATACTGAAAGTAACTGACCTGGAAAATTTTTATTTTCTGTTTGTTTAAGTTATTTATATTAATTATTTTCATTCAGGTTTAAAATGTCAAAATTTCCACATAACTTTATGTTTTGGTCCATCTGATGATGTAATTTTTTGGTTCTAAATGTAATTTGATCAGTTACTCACAACCTGAGTAAACATTTTACCAAATACTTTTTTACTCTTATTTTAGTCATTTCTTGGACGGCTCCTTTTTACTTTTACTTGAATAAAAACATATTGAATTAGTGCTGCTCATACTTGAGTAAAATATTTGGGTACTGTAACAGAAACTTTTATGTTCTGTTAGTAAATCTAGCAATTTGAAAGAAATAAAAAAAATACTGACCTTAATGAACAACTCAATGCTTGGCTCCTTTTCTGAGCTTTGTCGAAGTGCCATGTTTAAATAAATTAATAAGTTTCACCAAATTATTTGCTCCAGTCAAAGATTCTCCTTCAGTAAAAACGCTCCCAAGAAATCCTCAAAAACAAATTGATAAGAAGCTGGCAAGTGTGTCCTTGGATTGTGTCTATTTTTTTGCAGAAGCGATGTCACCTCTCGCCTGCTTGTGTTTGATTGCTCCTTGTGGGGAATCACACTGAGCTTTCTTCACAAACCAACTGGAGGGAGGACCTGAGAAAAATGGGCGGGGAACTGCTGAGCCTCACTCTCTTATATACTCAAACTATAAGAGGAGAAGCTTAAAATAGTTTCCTTTGCTTATTGTGATACACAGGAACTGATAAGGAGGAGTGACTCAAAACATATAAAAAAACACAATTCGTAATGTCCAGTCAGATATAAACAATCTTGTTGCTATGGAAGAACACAGTGTGAGCCGAGGACTCTGGGAAACATGACTAATAAAGATAGATATTCCCCATTTGCTTTGGATACAGGAAAGTACATAAAATCTGCAGTTTCTTCTAGTTATTTCCACACACCACAGTTAAAGACACAACTGGATGAATGTTGAAGCAGCTGCTTATTCTTTTCTTAAGCCAATATTGTGAATATTTTCATAATATTCATTGTGACCATATTTCTGTTTGGAATGTTCATTGTTTTTATTGGGACTCTCAGTTTTGACACTTGGCAGTTCAAATGCACAGCTGTCAAAACAGCAACCGAGGTTTTTGCTTTCACAAAAAAAATCACAAAGCCAGTATAAGCCAAAACAACTTTACATATAAAACAATGGGAGAGTGAGTAGAAAAACTAAACTCTGCACCAGTTTAAATGTTTTAAATTGGTTTTAGAGTGGTACCGAAAGAGAAAAATCACAGTTCTGTTTTGAAATAACAGTTCAGTTTCTGGTACATTTCTAACAAAAATGTTTATATCTTTTTTTTTTTCTTTTTTTTTTTACCAGAGTAAATTTTACTTAGATTTTCTGTTAAAATGTTACCAATTAAAATCAGTTAATAATGTCATTATAGAATAATAAATCCACTTGTTCACTGTTACTGCCTGGGAATTTCTAGATAAGATTTTGTTGATGTTTTTCATCATTAAAAAAGAGTTTGAAACATTTTACAGCTGAAATATGTAACGTTTATATAACTGTCACTATGTTTTGACAGCTTGGTAGAAGACAGATAATCTGTGAGAAAATATCAAGCTCCCCTGCTTTATCCCAGCGTTCAAAAGGACCAACCAGTCAGAACCAGGAGGCGGGTCTGCTCATCCCGCTCTTCTTCCTCCGTTGCTCTCTGTTAGCCACAGCTAGCACAGCATGTCATGTATGCTAAGGCTAGTTAGCATGGCCACCGCTGACGGCAGATAAACGGTTTTTCTGTCATGTTAAGTAGTTTCTTCGCCGTTAGCACATTTAGCATACTCTATAGTAAATTATAGAGTAAATGAGGTTGATTGGTTAAGACCCTCCCACGGGCTCTGATTGGCTGTTTTTGGTCGCGTTTCTTCACATGGCTATATTAGCTCCCAGAGGAGTTGGAGGTGATCGATCTTTTCACAGATTGTCTGTCTCACAAAAACATTGTCACAAAATGGTGACCGTTTTGGCAAGTATGCAAAAACATTTCTTTTAATCAAGGTTGCATACTGCGGCTTTAAGAGTTGTTTTGAATACAGATGTAATAGTATACGAGATGTACTTGAATGCACCATAGGCGATAGTCTGGAAAGCAGTTATTCCTGTTTTTTGGTAGCCAAGAGTAATTTAAATCAAAGCATTTCATGAAGTGTGTTTTAATATTTACACACATTAATGTGTTTTTATTATTATTATTTTTTTAAGTTTTAGTTTATTTCATGTAACTTGTTGCTGTTTCGTGTGATGAATTTTAGCTCACTGAAATTAACAGAAATTTTCAGAACTTCAAATTATATCTGTACAACCTGGACTGCAATATTTGTTTTATTACATTTTATGCATTCAAACAATATATACCAAATTCAGAGTTTGCAACGATGTTACTTTTAGAATTGAAGAGGTAATTTGTTGTTTTCAAATGCTTCTGTATCACTTAGTACCATAGAAATCCACTTTACAGTCATGCAATTTTTTTTGAAAACCTATTAAACACAAGTTTGCAAAACACATAATCATCCAGAGAAAATTTAAATATATGTTTTGGAGGTTGTGTCTTCAGCAAAAAGGGAACTAACACGACCAGGCAGGTGTTTGTAATATTTTAGTTGATCATTGTGTTTTACTGCATAACAGTTTCTTTTCTAGTTCTCCTTTTCTTTTGTGGGTAATGAGTTGAAACCTGTTGGGGATTCCCTTCATGATATGAACTTAAAAGTTCATGCTTCTTTCCAATAAAAATACTGAAAATACCTGCAAAGTAAAGCATGTGATTTTTCTAAACACTTGAGTATGTGAAGATGTCTTAAATTGAAAAATGAAAGCAGTGGAGGGGTGTAGGGTCAGTTTTCAGGACTGCTGATTCTTGTAAAACGATCTCATTTACACAAAAGGGTGGAAGAGAAACTATATTGCAAAATCCCCTCTGGTACAGTGAATACTTCCCAGAAGACACGTGTCCAACAGTAACAGAGAAAGATTGTGAAATCCATTTTAAGGAATTTAAAAAGCACGTCCTGTGGATGAACAGACTGGGAGTTATGCGTCTATTTAACATGCAGGCCTAAAAGGATTTGGAAAATTCAAACTCTTGATAAACAAAACATCATATTAAAATAAATAACACTGGAAACTCTGACCCAGGAGGAGATGACCTGATACTTTGCAACTCTCTTGACCCCAACTTTCTTTTCTTTTTCCTGCTTGTAAATCCAGGACATGGATTTCCAGCGAACGATGTAACACTTTATCCATACTCCCTCTGGGAGGCGAAAGGAATTTTATTGCGCAGTACGATGGGAGTTTCCCTCCCACACGTGTCCGTGGTTTAAAGATTTAAAAAGTGCCTTCTCCCTCAAAGCAGTCAGATCTGATTAATTAACTGGTGATTGTACTGCTGTCAAAGTAAAACTAGGGTTGAGTTAAACGATTTAAATGGCCGGTTGGGATTTAATGTGTAATATCTGCGCTGTGTTTAGACTACTTCCGTTTGGTTGCTATGACAACAGCAGAAAAGTTCCGCTCGTTCCGTTAACGTACTTCTTCTACTTTTCTGTCTGCCATCTATCGCCATCGAAATGATTTTGACCAGCACTCAAGTCAAAGTTTGGCCAACAAAGTAGAAAACAACTGATAATCTCCAAAATGTTGATATTTTTTTCTTTTCTTTGAATAAAACGACAGTCTGAAACCTTGCTTTATGTTTTGGATCTTTAAGAATTTATATATTTCATAAAAGTTTTGTTTATTATTGAGCAGGTAGAAGTAAAAAAAGGAAAAATCACAATAAACTCATTCTTGCATTTTAAATTTAACAAATTTGGGACCTGAGAGTAATTTAAATTTGCCAGTTTTGGGCCGAGGGGCAAAAAGTTTGTTTATTATTGAGTAGGTAGAAGTAAAAAAGGAAAAGTTTGAACACTACTTCAATAGATGTTATTCAACATGATACTTGCTTGAAGAAACTTGCATAATTTGGGAAATATCGTGTTTTCTCTTACTTCCTCTTCTCCAGAAAAGTAATATCACTGCAAAAATCACCAAATTTTATCAATTGTTTTTGATCTAGTTTATATTGCAAATATCTTGGTACAACTGAAATAAGACAAAACTAACATACCTTTTTAGCAAGATGTAGAAGCTTGTCTTAGGTCAACAATGTCTTAATGTTGATTTTAAAAAGTCTTAGTTCCGCTTATATTTTTTCACTTATAACAAGACATTTTTCCCTTATTATTAATTAAGGAGTTATTTACCTAAAACAGGCTTCTATATCTTGCTCCGGAGTTACTTGTAAGTTAGTTTTGTGTTAATTCAAGTGTGCTTGAAATTAGACCAGAATACTTGGTAAGGTTTTGTGTTTTTTGCAGAGATAGGAATGCTGATCTATCATGGAGAGAGACGCACATCAGCTGGAAGTGACCTCTTGGAAAAAGAGGGCCTTATCTCCATAAACACCCTGACGGTGGAGAACGGAGTCCAAGAAAATGACACTTGATTTTGTAATTGCACACACAGCAAAGTCAAGAGTTGATACTTTGCTGTTCTGTTTGTAAAAGTCAATGTTTCAACATTTTCCTCCTAAGGTAACGATGGTCATTATGGTCAAACAACACAAATTTAGTGTCATTAGACCACAGGACATCTCTAAATATTAACACCTTTGTGCCTCTGCAAACTGTAATGTAACTTTTTATGTAGGGTTTGAAACACTGGCTTTTTCTTTTCTGAGCGGCTTTTCAGTCCATTGTGGTAAAAGACTCGTTCCACCGTGTTTCACAAAGTCTCTTGATTTTTTTTCTGTTTGATACAGTCATTGTCGCAGCATAACATTTTCATTTCTGACAGTATAATTGCATGTAATTTGCAAAAGTTTACAAAACCATGACATCATCATCTGGGTTTTACCAAATTGTTTAAATTGTCTGGTTTGAACTGTTGTTCACACAGCGAACTGCAGGGAGGCTGTGTTTTGTATTTTTCTTTTTGCAGACACAAAGACATCATTGACCCGTTTCCAAGGACAGCAAACCCCAGTGCTTTGTTACTAAACACTCACAATGATAGAGGCATGGAGTTCCTTCACATCTTTATGTTTTCTTTCTCTTTTTCTTTCTCCCAGGACGCCCGTTGCACTTTCGGCACCTGATTTCTCTTGTAAGTTCTTCGCTTTCCTCCCTATTTTTAATGTGTGGGTAAAAAAATGCTGATGCGTGATTTTCCACATGTGTGGGCTTCCACAACAGGAAGTGTCGGAAAGACATTTCCTAACAACATGCACATCCTTCTTTCTAAGCTGATGACTTAGCTGCGAGATTGAAGTCAGGGTGAAGAGGCAGCAAGAAAAAATATGAGGGAGAACCAGATATCTTTCTTTTTGGACAGTGAAAGTAATTGCTGTGTGGTGATTGTTGAGACACGGTTTTGTTTTTAAGCTTTGTGTATCTGACAGTAGCTGTTAGAAGTTTTTGTTTGGCAACAAGCTAATAATAGCTCTTTGTGAATAAGTGCCTGGTACGGCCAGAGAGCAGCAAACAAGCAAATGTCGCCTACGTAGGACATTACAGTGCTGTGCAAAAGTATTCAGACTTTCTATGCTTTTCCTCATTTTGTGAAGTTGCAATCATAACTCCATTGTATTTCATTGAGATTTTATGCAGAAGTAGTGCCAAAATGTGGAAGGAAATGATGCAGATTTCAATATTTTTTAGAAAATAAAACTATAGCATGCATTTGACTCATCCCTCTTTATTCTGATATCCATAAATAAGCATATCAGAATATTCATATTTATGGAGTCCAACCACTAAAGGGATTGGAATATGTTGTAAAGCATGGATAAATATTTCAGGCTCTGGAAGTAAAGAGTCAATAGAGACATACACTTCAAGCTTGCAACTTGCAAAAGATGGTTGTACAAAGGAATAGTTGAAAACATGTCCTGCATTATTTTTGTCTACTTTACAAATATGTGCTACTTTGTTCCATCACATAAAATCCTGATAAAATACATTACAGGTGACTTATTATGCTTCCTCAGACAGATTAGGATAAGTATAAGCCTATGCAAAACATGTTCATTACCTCTTCTGCTCAAAATCATTCTTAAAGATGAGATTTTAGTCTATTTTGAGCTCCTTTCAGATTGAGACGTTTTAGGGCCTCTTGTCACTTTAAATCCAAATAATCTGCTGCTGGCCATGCCCCCAAACTCAATGTTTATATTCACACGTGAAAATGGCTGCAATTTGAGCACAATTATACAACTGTACATGTTTAAAAAGCAGAAGTAGAGCCTCCTGCACAACCAACAAGCAAGCAGCAAGGAGTTTCTGGATGGTAAGTAAACAAAAAAAATGCCATTGTCTGCATATAAATTACTTTTAGTTACAATTACAGTCATATTGATTTACCTACATCATTTTATATATTTATATTTTATAAACTTGATCTCTTATGGTTATATTTGTGTTGTTAATATTTAACACCTTAGATGGAGTAGCTTGTCAACGAATAGCCAATTTCCCCATGGGGATCAATAAAGTCTATTCTATTCTATTCTATTCTATTCTATTCTATTCTANGTCAAGAGTTGATACTTTGCTGTTCTGTTTGTAAAAGTCAATGTTTTAAGCTAGATTTTTGACTCATTGCCCGTCATTCGGAGGAAATTGCCATTTTTTCATACATTTTTGGTTAACTTCAGTTATATTCCATGGTCTTGCTGTCTTGGAGTCAGGAACTCTGACACTTCCAGAAAGATCCATGGAAAATGTCAGCACTTATGTCCAATCCTACAAATTAAATAGTGACCAATAACATTTCCTGTCCTTTTATTCCAACACTAATGTTTCTTTATATTACTGCTAGTCCTATGTAAACATCTTTCAAAGAAACTTTTATCTTGGTCGCTATTAATTACCCATATTAAGCCAACAGAAGTGTGGAAATATACTGAATTTACTGAATGGATTCCTTAGAAGGTTATTGTAAAATGTAATAACCATGTAATGTAACTGTTTTCTGATTGATTTAATTAGATTTTATTTTTTCATTGAGCAGATGTGTTTCTGTTCTGTTTCCATGTGTTTTCATTCTGGGTTCAGCTGTCATTTCCTCTCAGCTCCTCAGACCACGTCCTCAAAGCGTTTCGTCAGCTCGGTTCACCTGGTCTCCATGTCACTGACCACGTTCCTCCGACCTCTTCCACTTTCTTTTACTCCATACAGGATCCTGCTGCTGTCTCACTCCAGGCATTTGGTCCTGGATTATCATGTTTCTCAATTGGACTTTGGATATTTTTTTAAGTATATTTTCCCCCCAATTTATTTCTGTCTTCTATCATAAAAGTGCAACTATTCTTTGCTTTTGTTCATGTTTTTATGCAGAGAGGTCTTTCTGTGTGTAGCAACAGGATAATGTCTTATTGCTTCATAAGAAAGTGAAGAAGTCCAGATCAGAATATGAAACACCACTTTTTTTATTATCCCAACAATAAATTGACAAGTTGTTTCTAAAATTCAAGTGAAAAGGTTCTGATGTTTCCTAGTTTCAACATTTTCCTCCTAAGGTAACGATGGTCATTATGGTCAAACAACACA
>NW_006800183.1:719874-737417 GCF_000485575.1 Poecilia formosa | reverse complement strand
AAGTCTATTCTATTCTATTCTATTCTATTCTATTCTATTCTATTCTATTCTATTCTATTCTATTCTAAAACCAGATAACCAAATGAGCTGGAACTTGGGTTGCTAGGTGACGGGCAAACTCTGCTGGGGTTGCTAGGTGACAGCTCAGTGCAAGTTGATTGTGACGTTACATTCTGGAGGTTTTTGCACCAAAAATATTAACATGAACCTCAGGGTGTTTTTTAAGCGTGTTAGCTGTGTCTAGAAGCAGTAGAAACCCAAACTGAAGTACAAAAATATGAATTTTGTGTAGTAGAGTCTCTTCTCTAGATTTCCTAGTTTGTGTTTATACTGACAAATGTGAAAGTTGTCCTCTAGAAATAGTCAAACTACATTCAGTCAGTGACTATTCCATTAAATATGAACCACAGTCCCTGAGTTTTGCCTCACCAGCAGAGGTGGATCCCACATGACAGCATCAGAGGAACTACTGAACACACATAAGAGACAGGGGGCCTCTACAGGAAATACAGATGGGAGGGGAGACTTCAGTTCGGTGTCTTTGTGTTTCTGCGAAACATGATTGTCTGTGTGGTCAGAGTCCAAACATTGTCTTGGAGAGCTACACCCAGTGACGAAGACTTGGGGACACCACCCTGTCCACATGAAGCCGGGCTGAGTCACATGGACTGTAAATAGCCACATTTATGTCTTACAGACCACTAATTGGTTAACAAGACATCCCTGATGAATAAATATGAAAGAGGGGGGAAGTGGAATAATCTCATATTTGTGTTTCAGTGTATCTCCACAGTATTCTGAAGAACCACACGGCTCACGCTTGTGAGGGAGACCTGCTTGTCATCAAGTGTCCCTCCAGGACATCTGTAGCCGTCCTATCGGCCTTCTATGGAAGACGTGTCCCTAATAAACACTTGTGCCCTGCACCAAACGCAAACATCACAGCAGAGGAGGAGGACACAGATTGTACTTCCTCCACCGCTTTAGAGGTAGATGAGACTGCTTATTACAGATATTTCCCATAATTTTTCATGCCATTGCCACTAAAACAATGTTAGCTTCTGACCGGGGATGTCAATATCAATAGATATGATAGAATATTCAATACACAGAAAACACACCGAACTCCGATTCAGAACCACACAGCATTCTGGGAGATGTAGGCAGCAGAGAAGCATAAGTCACTCAACCTCTCACAACCAGCTAAAAAAAAGGTTGCTGGAATCAACTAACTAATCACTCTTTGGTTACCTAGCAACTCATTCACTCTGTGGTTACCTAGCAACAGCCTGTTAAGTAACTTGCAGTTTCAAGTTTCAGCACTGCCTTGTAACTGCTTAGAAATAAACAATAATGAGGAGTAAAAAGTGGGATAAAAGTTTTTCACATATTTAAAACAAATAAAAAAATAATAATTATTGATATTGATATTTATCGATATTGAATGATGTGAAACTCTTAAACAGTGATAGGTTTTCACCCATATCTAATACTTACATTTATCAAAAGTTTAAAATTTGATTTAAAAATGTATTGGATTACATTTTTTTTTTGTTTTCCATTTTTTTCACATCTTCCCTCCAACCTCCTGATGTCCTCACTTTGAAAAATGCAGATTTATTACATCATTGATTCATGTAGAATGCCAGATGTTTTCCTGCTGTTGCAGAAGGTGCAGTCGGAGTGTCAGGACGAGCGGTCATGTCACATTCCCGTCCTCGCTCCTGTGTTTGGACCGGATCCCTGTCCACTCACTACCAAGTACCTCTTGGTGTCTTACAAGTGCAAACCAGGTACATCAATGAGTACTTTGAAAACAAACTACTGTGTTTTAGACTGAATTAACTAAGCTAAACATTTTGTTTGTTTTTCAGCTCAATATGCTATATGGTAAATGTCACATTAATGAAGATCCCTGCAATGAATGTTGGACTAATTTTTTTTTTTTTACATCACACAAATATGGGGATATTACCAGGGATAGAAGACTTTTTTTAAAATGTAAAAAAAAATGAAAAGAAAATATTTTAAAAATAAGGAAGAAATTTCTTCTTTACACATCGAGTTCTGCAATAAATAGCACAATTATTTTCATTTAGCTATAAACTATTAGCTTTACATTTGACTTTTGTTGTTTTAATTCAAAGTTTGGTTGACTATTTCAATATATTCTAACTTTTAGTGTACCTCTTCTTAGGCTACATTACCCCTGCAGCCTGGATGGAGCCAATTCTGATTTTTTGTCAAATTTGACAGTTTTTGCCGTGGTCTTTCACACTTGCAAATATATGCAATCTGTACGTGTTCTCCAGTGTGAACTGTAAACGACCTGAACGTGTCCCGCATGTGCAGTAGAGGGCGCAATAACGTCACACATAGAGAGTGTTTGCTGAAGTAAACATGGATGCTACCGGTGGAGCATAGCTTACGGTTTTGAAGTTGTTATTCGACCGCAGCCAGCACTTTAACAACTTAATCCTCATTATAGTCCGCCATGGTTGTTATTTTTCTTCCCGCTTGCGAGTATCAAGGCGCAGAATAGTGACGTTTGTCGAGTATCAGTGACGTTTAGGTCGGACGAATGCGATCTGGCGGTTCAGACTCAAGTCACATTTGAAAAGATCGGATACGTATCGGATATCCAAACTAGCTTGGATATTCGAAGAAAAATCCGACCTGTGTTGTTCAGACTGTCATGAAAAGATCAGATACAGGTCGCATTAAGGCAAAAAAAAAAAAAAGAAAATCGGATTTGGGTCACTTTTGACTGCGGTGTGAACCGCCCACCTTATCAGTGCATCAGACCACTGAACGCCCTGTCCCTAAAAAACTTTTAATCCCAAAAGAGCATCCACAGGAAGTGGTGCAGCCAGCCTGAGGCCCACGCCCACCAGCATTCAGGATCTGCTGCCAACTTCCTGGAGCCAGACGCTGCAGGACACCCACTGTGCTCCTCTCACTCAGTGGGACACCAATCATTTCACAGTGTGAAACATGTCAGTCTGCAGATGCTTATCTGGTTTTGCTTCATATTTTTTATTTTTTTTTTCCCCCAGAACACCATCACACAAGACTTGTGTGTGAAAACGAGCGTCTGAGGCTGATGTGTAAAAACGAGTCCGTCCTCGCCATCTACTCTGCTACATTTGGACACCTGCTTCATGGAAGTCCCAACTGTCCTGAGGAGCCGGGATCAAAATCCAACATGGGTCTGAAGCAAACATTTGGTGATAAACAGGGGAAAAACTGTTTATCTGTGAGGTGTGATATATATTTGTCTGTTTTGTCTGTTTCAGAGTGCTTGTCAGCTGTGGCTCTGAGGAAGGTTTCCCGCAGGTGTCACGGCAGAGAAAACTGTTCAATCTTTGCAGATACTCAAACCTTTGGGGACCCTTGCTTCCCCGGCACCAGGAAACACCTGCGAGTCTCCTTCACTTGTGGTAAGTAACAGGGTGGATCTTGTTATCCACAGCTGAGGCACACCACAAAAACACAAAATCTTACTAGGTATTCTTGGTTTTTAGTGCAAATATCTTAGTATACTTGAAATAAAACAAAACTAACTTACAAGTAAATTTTCAGCAAGATGTAAGATTTTTAGTAAATAATTCATTAATATTGACAAAAGTACTATTGCCCTGGCAGATTACTTCACTAATAACAAGACATTTTCCCCATGTTATAACTGAACTAGGATTTTTTCATTAATGTTATGGTGATAATTTTGATGCAAAGAAGGATTCTTCATAAAATCAGGAAAATCATGGACAACCCTGACCATTATCTTCATCAGATCTTGGGAAGACATAGTGTCTTCAGTCAGAGGCTTTTTCAGATTCTCTGTAATACAGACCGCTAGAAGAGTAGATGCCAATAACCATCACTATTTACTTTTTCAAGAATCTGAATTATTTTTTTCATTTTAACTGAATTGAATTGAATATTAAGGAATTACTGACTTAAATTAAACTCCTACATCTTGCTGGAAAGTTATTTGTAAGTTAGTTTTGTCTTGTTTCAAATGTAATAAAATATTTCCACTAGAAGCTAGACCAAAAATACTTGATAAGTCTGTATTGTTGCAGTGCAGCATGTAAACATATAATTTCCTTTTTAGTGCCCAGATATCTTCTTGAAGATGTGGGTCGAGGGTCGACTGACCCCTTCATGATCTCAGACCTCACACACGGTGAGGCACTAATCGGATTTTCTCAGGTTTTGTTGCACGATCTGCCCGGCTGACTGGTCTCTGAGCCCAGACCCCTCTCACCTGCAGGTGGATGGTACACTGGCCCCACCTACAGGCCGCAAAATGTGCTCTTTACCAACTGTCTGGAGATCATTGAAAAAATATTGGGTATGTGCTCTGATACCCTGAGACACCATAGGGTCAAGTTTTTTAATGGACCCTTCTGATATATTTGCCCACAAATATATCAGACATTTTTGAAAATGTTATTTTCAAAAATAACATTTATTTTTGAAAATGTGTTTCTTACTAACTTACAGAGAACTCAAGTTAGGTAGAAGTTAAGCCAGAGACATCAGCATTCTAAATAATTAGTTGTGGCATTTGTGTAAGGGTTTCTTTTTGTTGCTTTCTGTTCATCCCCACATGATAGAGAGTGGGCGCCCCCAAGCAACATCTGCTTGTTATTCATCAACAAGCAGATGAATAAATGCATCTGCTTGTTTAGAAAATGTGCAAATTTCGGTGCACTTATGAAAGAGTGAAAAGTGGAAAGATAGGCTCACCCATCGAGGCATATATCAAATCTGACTTCGTTCAAATAAAAGCAGCTGTAATGAGTTTTCTAAATGATTCATTACCCTTGAACATTGCCAGATTTTCCATCCATCCATCCATTCTTTATGGCTGCTTATCAACACACGTTGAATGCTGTTGTTTTCCCAGAAATTTTGCGCATGCGCACAATGTTTGAGGGCAAAAAGCCGATCCTATTACTTGTCATCTGTAGTTGCGATGCCGCAGTAGAACAACCCAGTCAGCAAAATGAAACCTGGAGATGCAGGCGTTATTAATTTAGTGAGGAGCACCGCAGCAAAGGAAAAAACAACCCAGAAAAACTGTGAAGAACAACTCAAAATGCCTCTTATTCTTTTTTCTCCATATGGTCTACACTACGCATAGACACGTTGCCATAGCAACTGACTGACAACAGCACCACTCATGTATGAGGATTCAACACCAAAAAACACAAATATTTCCCAGAAAAAGAACAAAACATGGTCCATGGTAAAAGTGTGAAAAAGCTTAAGGCCTATGAAGAATTTTGCTAAGAACTGTAAAGTATCACAATAAACAAAAATAAACACACCTGCCTGCACACAATTAACCATGCCAATGTTGAGGATTCCTGCAGTAATGCTGATGGTGGGTGGGGTATGGTTGGTGTCAATTTAAATCTGTTGCTGGGGAAAAATGTTCAACGACCAACCAGATTCTCTCTGCTTTTGTATTAATTTTATTTTAAAGCCACTTATTTAGTCTTGGATAGTAACTGTATGAACATTTTTGCATTTTAGAACTTGAGGTGAATTTATTCCTGCTGCATGCTGATATAATTACATCTTTGGTCTACATCGGGGGTGCCCAAAGTCGACCCTCGAGGCCCGGCATCCTGCATGTTTTAGTTCTCTCCCTGGTGGTGGTAACAACCTTTACAGCATGTCAATGTTCTTCTTTGGTTTTCTAATGAGCCATCATTTGATCCAGGTGGGTTAAACCAGGGAGAGAACTAAAGCATGCAGGATGCCGGCCCTCGAGGACCAGCTTTGGGCACCACTGGTCTACATGAATATGGAGTGTCTTTGATTTGTGATTAATGATCCCTCTCCTCTCCTGCAGGTCTCCCAGAGAGAGTGGCTCTGTACTTTGTCTCTGGTATTTGTGCCGGTCTGGTGTTCCTGCTCTGTCTGTTCGGGCTTCGCTCCACACTGGTGAGAGACGTTAAAGATCTGGTTTCTGACCTGAACTATCAGCTGAAAGCCTCTCGCAGGCAGCGCAAGGAGCTCATGGACGACCTCTTTGACGAAGACGTCTCGGACACTTCGTCCTTCCGCCACCTCACGCAGTCCTACCGCGCAACGGAGACTTTAAGTCCGTCCACCTTGTCAGTGGAACTGGTTGAGCGAGAAGTGCAGCAGACCAGAGCTCATCCCAAAGGAGACATCTGGCCACAGCTGGACTCTAGTCCTTACGCCATTCACAAGATTAAAACGTACAGCAACTGATTAAGATCTGACAGAAACAAAAAGGAACTTTCATTTGCTGGCCGTCATTAACGTAGCAAAGGTTTAGTAGGATTGGTGCGTTTAAAATCAAAACTGACCACATGTTCTTTTAATTAATAATATCCTCATATGAAGATCTTCCACCACTTTAACTGTTTTTATTAAACTGGTTTGTCTAATGTATGAAAAATATGAAATTAACACAATGTAAAAATATTAAAACTAATAAAAATTGATTGGTACTCTATGCAGTGATGTATTTCTGCATCCATGCACCCAGCCTGCATTTATTTATTCTAGTGGAGCCTACTTGCTGATAGGTATTTATAAATAATAACAAACTGCACTACTAGAGATTTTAAACAAGCTTTGATATAATAGCCTTCAAATTGGTTCAACTCCAATCTCCTCTATCTAAGACGTTAATTAATTCTGGTGTAGAGCACAGAATCACCATATTGATGGTTATTAAATCATGAGATACATGGGCCAAAATTATTAGCCAAAAATACTCACAGGCAAAAAAAAAAAAATTAAAGAAATTATTTTTATTTTTATTTATTTTTTGTGATAAACAGATGTTTAGTACAAAACCTAAAAACATAGTCAATAACTTTTACAAAAACATCTTCGGCGCTGGCTAGCCATCTAGCCACCTAGCTAACTAGAGCTAACCCGTGGTTATCTAGCTGAATTTAGTTTTGTAAGATTTTAGAATAAAAGAAAGTGTTACTGCATACTCCGTGGTATGGAGTTAGATTTGTTTCACAATTATTCAATCAAAAAAAAAAAATGTCAAACAAAAAAACAACAAAAATCTTTAAAAAATTTATTGTTTCGAAAATAATTATTTTTATAATTAAAAAGTTTTTAAGATTTTTTTTGTTTGACATGATTTTTTTTTTGATTGAATACTATTTTTTTTTGTTTTACATGATTTTTTTTTTTGATTGAGTAATTATGAAACAAATCTAACTCCATACCGTGGCAGTAGGAGGCAGTATAGGATTTAGTCCTGATCCGCTGAAGTCTGGAAGATGAAGTCCGTCCGTGTTGACGAACGTGGGTGGAGGAGGGAGCCTACATAGCGATCTCTTTACTGGAGGAGCAGCGGTGTTTCTGCTCCTAACTGTCCGCTCACGCTATGTTGCCCCACCGGTTGGCCTCCTGACACCGAGCGGGACGTGAAGAAAGCGGGATAACATAAGCGTATGTGACAGAGTTATGGACGCTAATCGAGATTTGTGGAGCTCTACGACTTGTTGAAACATTTGAGACTCCCTCCAGCTGCTGCTAGCATTAGCCGCTGAAAACAAACAGCTGCCCGGAAGGAGGCCGCCGCGGCGCCGGGTTGGGATTTAACTTTCCTCGCCCCGACATTCCTGCCGATCCCACACAAAGCCAACCGTGAAGGGGTATTTATGTGATCCGGGTAAGAATGGAGTCCACTTTGGGGATATCCAACGAGGAATGCTTGGCAATATCCTTTCAGTGATGTTTACATTTTATTTTTTAGTTAGGGTTAGGCTAACGTTAGCTTTATGTATCTGATAAGAACACAACCGACTTTTAATGCCCTGCTAACCATATGAACATATAATGCTACTAACATTGACTAAACCTATTTATATTTCAGTAACAGCCATTATTTAATGTAATGTTCTTGCTTCCAAACTGCATCCCTCTTGTCCTGTTTTCCGTCAGATTATTTTGACTCCTGTTTTCACTTTCTATGGCTTCATTTTAACATCTATCTGCTGCCAGAATGAAACTAATCGATTATTCGGCGCAGTGGGGTAATGTTTGAGTTGAACAGGCCCTTTGTTGTGATGTCCGCACTGCTCCCTCATCCTCCATCACATTGATTCCTTGATTGAGCTGCTCACACTGTGAAAGGTCAAGAGCTGAGGTCTGGCCAGAAGGAGCCCAGACTGCTGTCTCTAATTGAACGCAATGGAGAGTTTATGTAAGTATCAGATGTATAAAAACAGGTTTTAGTGTTGGACAGCTGGTAAATCAATAACAGATTGAGTTTGTGTTGAGACATTTTTCTGTGCACTGATCATAATTTTCAGCTAATTTCGGAGCTCTGGCTTTGTAAAGCTTTAACCTGCTGATGCTTATTTTTTTAACTGATTCTGTTTTCTCTTTAATAACTAATATGAGAAAACATAAAAACAACATTCAAAATATTTTTAAACAACGCATCTTTCGTTGAGTGAAGGAAGTGTCCTGCCACATTGTCAGAAATAAATCATTTTAAATTCACAAAATTAAATACATTATGTAACTTATTGATTTTCTGCTTATAGCTAATGGAAATAAAGAAACATTTAAGATCAGAATGCAACACTAGATCACTAAAAACAATTTTAAGTATAAAAATATGGGCTAATCAATAACAAGTATGTTTAATAACAGCTTAAAGTTATTTTCAAAAGTTACTCATTCATACTCTTATAAATGAGCGATTATGACTATTTTAATGATTATCCAAACAGTAGTTTCCACTTGTTTTCCATTAAAATGTTTCATGAAAGAATCTGGCATTTTAAAAAATGTGATAAATTTCAAAAGGATAAAGTTAACCAATATTCCTATACTCTTTTCAGCCATCTTGACTTTAATTACTTGTTACTTAGTAAAAGCTCACACTGAGGAGTGTTGTTGAAAATTAAGCTTTCTTGTCTTAGTGTAACCCTTCTTTGTTCGTCTCAGGTCCAGTAGGTTGACTTCGCAACAGACGCACTCATGTTCATTGAATTTATTCTAACAAGAGAGAAAATTAAGTTGTTTTCTGTCCATTTACATCAAATAAAATACAATGAATAAACCTACACAAAAGACAGAGCAATGGCTCCCAATGAGCAGTTTACAGTTGTAAAATTAAATACAGCTAATTATGATAATAGTTTAAAAAAACAGGACAATGTTGCATATGAAACCGTTTATATAATTAAATTTGTCTTAAATATATGCCAAAATATAATGCCTATAAAGAAAACGAGCTGATCTGAATAAATACCACAGTCCCAGAAGGCCACAGAAAAAAGGGGGAGGAGCTGTCGGTTACCGGTTGCTATGGTAACCACCAACGGTCAAGAGCAAAGTAGCAATAAATGTCAGGAGCACATCACAACTTTTGACTAAACAAAAAATAATTTGAGGAATAAATGAACAATTTTGACAAACTCCGCATCTACATTATTGTTGAAATAAAACCCTGTTACATTGGTACATATTGATTTTTGCGACGATGGTTGTTGTTCAGTGTATTGTGTGGATCTGTGGGGCACAAAATAATTTCTCAGTGCAGGATTTCAGTGTTTGGTGTTCTGCCTTATTTGGATTGGCTGCCATGGAGCCTGAATGTATGTCATGTATGCAGAGTTGTGTATATAAGAAATGTCTCATCAGTTAACATCCAGCGCCCTACTTTATAAACAAATATGGCTTTCAACATGCAAACATGCAAGATAATCAAAGCACTTTTGACAAGTTGTCACCTGAACAATGTCACACTGACGGACAGGATGTGTTGTTGGAAAGCAAAGCTGATCCAGGTTGAATCAGAACTTTTTGATTCCAGGAGTTTTAGCTGAATGAGAAGCTTTTTTGTTGCCACTGGATTGTAATTTAACAGGAAGTCATGCGGTAATCATGGCTAGTGTCCGTTTGGCAGCTGCAGCGTTTGCTTAGTGATAGTGGGAGCTGTGTGTCCAACCACCAGTATAGCTCCCAGTAAGTTCCACCATCATCCACCTCACCGCAGATTACTCTGAATTCCTTCGCTTGGTCTTGGGCTGTAATGAGAGTCACATGGGCTCCAAGCCTTAGGCTGTTCAAACAACATTAACTCATCCAAGAAGCAGTTCTGATGGGCCAAATTAAACTATGACGGCTCCAATAAAATATATATATTTTGTCATACCTCTATATAATAAGTAATGATAATTGATTTATTCACCATGAAAGTTGTCTGTTTTATAGTAGAAAACTGGAAATGACTGCATACTTTTTATTTTCGTTGTACCAATCTGAGGGAATTTAATTAAATTGCTCAAAATAGGGAAGATAAAAATTATAAATCAGAGTGAGGGAAACAAAACATGTTGACTGGTTAATAAACAAAACAACAAATAAAATTAATCGAGTCTAAACAAAATTGTCCTTCAAAATAAAAAGACTTGTTGAGACCAAAAGACAGACTGAAGACTTTCATTATCCAGTTTTTGGTAGAGAGCGAGAGAGAAAGGAGAAAAATAATAAATAATGCAAATGGAAATTATTGGGCTTGTTTTAATTTATCATGTGATTAATTGATTTATTGCAGCATGCCTATGAATGACCCAAGTCGTCTCAGACTAAAGGGAGACTAAATCCTGCCCTCTTGAACGTTGCCTAGCAACAGAAACTTGGTCACTGTTTTTAAACATCTGTTTCCAGTCATTTTGACTGTTCACATCCATAATTTTGTAAGATCCACTCTTTGCACTAGTAGCGCTCCATAAGCACGATCCAGATTCAATTTTACAAGCATACAAAAGGTTGAATGTAAACATGAACAATTACTGGCCTATAAAAACTAATAATTATGGAGCTGAACTCTGTAGTTTTATTTGTTGAATAAAACAGATTTTATCTGCAGCTCATCCATTTGTAATACTTTTTGATAGAACCATAAATAAGGAATATCTAGGTTATATATTTCACACAAAGATTTTTGTTTTTTTATTCTCTGTAGGTAAAGTTAATATTAATTTAGGTTAGCTTTATTTTGAAATTCAGTTTTTATTTTGAAAGACTTCTTGTTGAGCCATATTTTTGACAATGTTTGTCGTGCTTTGATGGAAAGAAAGAAAAGACATTAAAATACATTATTTTTGGATTTTCATTTTTTAATTTTATTTTTGTTTTTTTAGTTAAATTCATTATGCTTTTCCAAGATAAACACAGATGTCGAATCTGTTGCCATAACCCTTTTCTTTAGGACACCAGTTGCATTAAAAAGTGTGATTTGTTTCACTAAACTGCACACAGTGCTGCATTTATATTTTTACATTTATTCATATTTGTTGATAATCTTATTGAACAAACTGTGGAGGAAATAGTGAAACCAACAATCTCTACAATACAGACAGTTTCTGTGGATTTTAAACATCATTAATGGGGAATTTACTGTGAAAATGATAAATAAAAATTCTTATCATGACAAGCATTGTATCATGATAAAAAAATAAACAATATGATAAATTCTTACCGCTAGTATATAAGCAAAAGGTTCAAAGGTATATCATAAATAGGTTTCTCTTTTCTCTCTTCGTGTCATTTTTGGAAATATTCCTTAATGCAAAATCACCATAAACTGAAGGATTATTTTAAGATGACCTGGTTTTAAAACCAGAGCTATCAAGCTGCAAAGCAGGTTAATTAATTGCGATAAAAGGTTGCCCAACTTAATTATTTTTATTCTCCAAGTGTTGCTGTTCAAAGAGCAGACAGAGAGGTGATATTCTGCTCAGTAATCATGTTAACTTGAAACCTAAATCCTGTTAGCTTAAGTCTTTGGCTGAAAGTCCTAAAAAAATAAAAAAAGAAACAAATTTCTCAAAAAAATTAAATTGTTTAGCAACATTGGGAGTACTCTAGCAGATGAATATATTGTGAAGTTGTAGTATTTTACTCTGGGCTATGATATGACTGGATTCAGCCCCTTTGCAGTAGATTTTTGGTTGTAGTTTGTGACGTCTGAGGTTATCCCAGTTGATTCAGAGAACTCCCTGCGACGCATTTAGAAAGCCTGAGTCATTCTTATTGTGAAGTGAAAGAGAAGTCTGGGTAGAGCGCTGATTCAGTTCCAGTCAGATATCAGTTAGTGTTTCCCGCCCACATTAACACGCATCAAAGGTCTGAATCCTTTTGTTTTAAAACATAACTTATTCAGTTTTTCCCTCAGACTTGTCTTTATTAACTTTGAATGTAGAGCAGAGCCAGCCTGCTTGTTGTTTTTCCACCGTTGTTCCCTTATTCAGCTGATTTCACCTAACTGCAGATTAGTGGATGAATTTGCATGAATGCATGCTCTCTTTTTAAATACTAAATTTGCATTTTGTTCCATTAATAATGATTAAAATCTTCCCAGCACACGCGTCTTACTTGTGCTGAATGATTGAGTTTTAATTGCATAAAGGGTTTTGTGATTGAAAAAGTAAATATTTCTGCAGCTGATCTGAATATGCTTTGTTTTTTAACCTATAAAACTGAATGGTTCAGTAATTTGAACGTCAGAATCTGTGCTGCTCTCATCTAGATTGGGCGTTTTGGCCACTCCTGATGCTGTCGTGTCTCGACCAGTGGCCCAGTTATCCATACCTGTGAACCAGAAATTTGAAATTATACGAGGTATGTATCTTTTTTTCCTCTCAGCGTTAGACATTCACTTTTATTCTGCATATTCTGATAATTATTATTAAATATTCTGTAACTTTAAAACGGGTAAAGAATTCAGTAGAACATGGTGTTTGTGATGTTTAGTGTATTAAACATTTTCACCTGCAACCTTTGTTATTGGGATTTGATGTGTAGAAAAGTAGTGTGTGTATTAATGTGAGGGAATGAAATAAAAACCACGTGTCATTTTTCTCTTTAGCTTTTGGTTGTAATGTGACCGGGTCACATCTCTGTAATCATTCATTTCATTTCCACTTCAGGGAGACATTTTAAAGTAAACTCAAATCGTTTCCTTCTGAAAAACCTGCAGGTTCATTCCCACCGCCGACCTTTGAACTTAACCGTTTTCCTTTCTGTTTCGTTTCCCTCCAGAAGCTGAAGAGGCTCTCCTGATTGACTTTTCTGACGATTGTGAGTTCTTCTTGAGTTTAACTTTATGCATCCAGTCAGCTTGTTACAAGTTTCAGACTCATATTTGCAGAGTTTAGTTCAGCTCCCTTTTCCAGACTTATATTTTTAGAGCAAGCCTGCAGCCCAAAGCTGCTTTATTTAGCAGCAGAGCTGGGTCATAAGTTGCCAAGGCTCGCTGAAGGAATGCTGATTTAGGTCACTGGTGTGTCCCGTTTCTTCTGTTTCTCAGCCACTTTGTATTTTAATGTGCTTGCAAAATCCAAACGTGTCTGACATGCAGGTGCTTTTTCCTCAGCGAGTGTTACAATACGAATCAGAGGAGAAAAGTCTCCAGAGCTGATGCTAGAGCTGATGCTGGAGCTGCAGGACGATGAGCGGACCCAGACGTTCTTAACCCAGGTGAAAAGCGCTCAAGAGCAAGGTGAGGCGATTAATTATTGAGTAACTCATCTAACATTTATTTACCAAGGGTGGATTTCGCCACGCTGCTCTGATCTCTGCTCTCCTGTGCACACCAGGAAACACACCTTGGATTGCGACTTTTAAAACTGACTTTCTGCTGCACTCAAACCAGAACTACACACCAGTCCTGCCGCAGTAAATCAGTTAATGGCATGGAAAATAAATACTAGCTCAATGGTTTCCATTTGCATGATTTATTGTTTTTCTACCAAAAACTGGTTGACAAAAATCTTCAGTCTGGAGCTTTGTATCCTGTTAATGAAGGATAATTTTGTTTACAGATACTTTATAATTAATTTTATTTATTAGTTCTGTTGTTTTTGTTTATTTATTGTGGATATTTAAAATATCTTCCAGTTTAAGTGTTAAATGCTCTTTATTGGTCTTTGAAAGAGGGAACTTTAATTATTACTTGAAAATTGTCTTAAAACAACAATAATATCATTTATTACAATAATTACTTGGATGATTTATCGTTTGGCAATATTTGTTATTGTGACATGAACTCCAATGGACAGAGTTATCTCTACACGGTGAATTATTCTGTCCTAGTTTTGTGTTTGTTTTCATGAGAAATAAAAAAATAACAGGAAATCTAGCGAGGAATCACTTATATGAAGTGTAATTTATGCTGGTGTTGAACATTTTCATTAACTTTTCAGAGTGAATATTTAAACTGATTCATTTTTATTTCAGATTTTGTAGCCACGAAAATGTTTGCATGTATCTTCTATTGATATTGATATATTTATTACTTTTTCAGTTTTGCCTGATTTATGCTGGTAAATCCATCAATTCCATTTTAACTAAGTTTTTCTTTTTTGCACCAATTCAGAATTATGCATGTCTCAAGGCACCTTTTAAAAAACCGGTCCAGTTTATCCAGTCAAATTCATTTAAATTTGTTCCAAATTGATCCTAATTATCAAACAAGACGGTTCAGTTCAGTTTATCAATAAAATTTAAAAAACTCAGACATGCATCATTCACTCATCCTGCACTACCATTGGACTGAGTCTTTGACTTTGCAAAATTCCCTCATTCTGAGGATGCATGTGGCGACAGTCGGGAGGAAAACTTGTCTTTAACAGGAAGTGAGTAGCTGCACTCTCCCCTGAATTAAAAGTTATGTGGCGATAACTCGCAGAAGAGGTTAAATGAGGGTGAACATCACTTACCTTGAGTTTACTGAAGTAATAAAATAATGTTCTCAGCTTTTAAATGAGTTTTGGAGGTCATGAACAAGAAAATAGCTTATGATTGGGTAAAAATGAGTGATTTAGGTTGTGGCTGCAGCGTCTGATAGAAATCATAACCAGGGAATTGTGAAAAAATCTTTGTTCTTCTTGTGTTCCAGTCATGCACTGACAGATTGCAGTAATAGGAGACGTATTGTGTGTAAGTTAGGAAAAAAACACGTTTTACCAGCAGTATGGTTGTCTAAATGCTGACTTAGCTGCTTCCTGGCTTCTCCGTCAGTGAGATTTTTAAATTCCTGTCCTGGTTGCCGCCTGTGACCAACTTCCTGGAGAGATAAAGATTTTAAAGGAGGGTTTTACTTTGAGTTTCCTTCTTCAACCTGTTCATCCAGTTTGACTATTATATTCACTGTTTGCTTTTCTGAAGAAAGCCACTATGCAGACTCTTCTAAAGTTAAAGAAAACTCACTTTTTGTGTCGTTTGTCCTGTTTGGAACAACATTGCATGATCAAATTTTATTAGTTTTTATTCATTTAACGTCATTCCTCTGATGACATCACACTGGGTAGAACAGCATACATTTTAAACGTTTCTTGTCTTGTTTCCTAATTTTTTTTCATGCTTTCTTTTAAAAACAATCTAATTCAATCTCCAAACATGGTGACTTGCACTTTGTATTGCTGCACCAAAACATTTAAGCCGTATGTGAGAACGCTGCATATTTCAGGAGAAAATGACAAGAATAAAACAAACAATAAAAGGTTTCTGATGAGGGCTGAGCTTCATGATTTTTCTTTTTAGTCAAACCTGCTGTAGAAATTGTGGTTTACTTAATGCATTCATTTAGGTCAGAGGTGTCTTAAAGTTTTGCATTGTGGACTAAAATATTCAATCTCAAAAATGGAATACAAAAATACTATGAAAATAATTGATTTTGAAAGACTTTTAAACTAAAATACACCTCAAAAAACTGAACTCACTTTATTTTAATTAAAATGTTCCAAATAGAAATTGTATCTGTAAACTGCCTGAAATGGCTTATTAAAGCTGTACAGTTTCTTACATTTTCGGGTTTCTTTTTTGTTTATTTGACCTTGAGAAAAAATCTCTGAATTTCAATTTGTTATTTTTTTCATTAAATGTTTGTCATTTGCAGACGTCTGCTGAAACAGATGAAAGTTACTTTGGTGTTTGCGTTTCTCGAGGACATCAGCTGTTCTTTATGCTCAAATGAATGTTCTAAGACGTAAATATTTGCTTATTTTAAATTTTCCTCTGACTGATCTGTTAATCTGTCCAGTTGCATCCAAGCCAAGTAAACCCAAAGCGATGGAGCCGCTCACTCCAGCGGCGTATCGAGGTCCGGTTCCGGTTCCACCACAACGGGCCACAAAGACCGCCAACAGCAGTGGAGACCACCTGACCAGAACCTGCACAGCGCCGGCCTCCAACCTCAACAATGCAGCAGGAAATCATAACGCCTGCGGTAAAAATCAGCTTGTTTACAGTTTAAAATGTTAAAGTTTGACGTCTGAAACTAAATCAAGGGATTTTTTTTGTCTGGTTTTAACCTTAATGTTTAAAAAATAATATAAAATAATATAATTAAATTATTTAATATTAGAATTAAATTTAATATTATGTAATATTTATTTATTATACTGAAGTTGCTTTAAATGTTTTTATGTAAAACTTTTACTTTCATGGTTTAAAATGTAAAATTAACTTTTTTTTTTAGCTTTAAATCATGTTATAATGTTATTCTCTCATCAAAAACATATTATATATTAAATAATATTGTAATATTTAACAGTTTAATAATATTTAATCTTAATTTTTCATAATCCTGTTTTTGATCTTTCCTGAACATTTATTGCGTCAGAATACGGATTTGGAGAGGGCTTAAAGAACCCTGTTAAAGTGGAGGAGAAGAAGAACCAGCAGAATCGGATCGTCGCGTCCAGAGAGCCGCCTCCTGTTCCCACTCTGCCTCCCCGAAAAGCCTCCTTCCCTCCCTCCAATCCTCTTCCTCCGCCTCCAATCCCAAAAGACTCGGCTGCAGCCTTTCAGGGCCGAGGCACCGCTCTCATACCCAACACCAAACCAGAGTGAGTCCGCCTGGAAAGGATGTGTGATTTATCTGAAATGCTTCTGTCTGTTAACCATTTCTTTTGTTTTTTAATCCAGTAGTTTCAGGCAGACTGACTACACGGACCGGCCGACGTCCTGGTGCGACAGTCCGTCTACCAACAGCATGCGGCAGGCCATGCTGTCCAGCGAGGCCGGGCAGAGGGAGTACCTCATTAAACACCGTCTGGGCAAGAAGGAGAAGGAGTATGTGGACATCCAGCCCTTCAGGTGAGGAGGCCGCCCTCGCACAAACGGGAACGGATTCAGTCTGAGGCCTTGTCCACACCCAGCCGAATCTTCATGAAAATGTATGTTTGGAAAAATAACATCGTTCATACGGGTTGTGTGTACGATGTTTTAACTTGATCATAACATCAAGTTATGATGTTGTTCTGATTGATCTTTTTACAGATTATCTGACTCATAGCAAACTGTCACAACACGGTGACAATTTTAATAAATACATAAAACATATTTTCTGATAGTTACATACTGCAGCTTTAAAGTTGTAGTATTATGGAAAACCAACTTTTTTGAGATATAATCATGTTGTAACTAGAGATGTGCCGATCAGGTTTTTTCCTGCCGATTCTGATTCCGATCACCCATGAGGGCCGATCACCGATACCGATCAC
>NW_006800183.1:713796-718195 GCF_000485575.1 Poecilia formosa | reverse complement strand
TTTACAGATTTGTTAAAACTGTCACCATGTTGTGATGGTGTGTGTATGTGAGCCAGGTAATCCGTAATGGCTACTCTTGCATCATAATTATCTTCAAAAGACATGAAAACCGGAGTAGTTTCTCAGGAGGAGGTTCTCAACACTCTCAAAACAAAAAGCACTCATGGAGAGTTTTCTGCTTTCAAAAAGTTTTCTTATTCGCTGAATTGACGTCATACAAAAATTCAAACATTAATTTTATGACAGAAAAACTTTTTCAGTCCTTCTGTTCAAATCAGTCAGACCAACCACAGCAGCTGCTTTTTCTTGGTAATCCCAGCTGGAGGCTGACCTGACGAGGAGGAGGGCCTAATCAATAAATGAATAAATAAATAATAGATCTGCCATTAGCATTAATCATTTTGCAAATAATAAGCTAATCTAATACTTAATAGGCTCCAACATAATCTGTGGAACGATCGATACTCTTGACTAAATGCACAGCTCCCGACCAAAAACAACCAATCAGAGCCAGGAGGCAGGTCTTAGAGCTGCCAATCAACCTCATGTACACGCTGCTAACTGTGCTAATTCTGTTTTAATTTAAAAAAGCAGAAAATGTTAAATTTTCCATTTACCAAAGAAACTTGTTTTGTTTTAGTTTCTTCATCGGAACGTGGAACGTGAACGGCCAGTCCCCAGACAGCAGCCTGGAGCCCTGGCTCTGCTGCGACCCCGACCCTCCTGACATTTACGCCGTTGGGTCAGTAAGCAATGACGATTCAACTCTAGCCATCAAGCAACACGATTATAAACCCGATTAGGAAATGCTAATAACTGAAATATTAATAATTTGATTGTAGTTTTCAGGAGTTGGACCTGAGCACTGAGGCGTTTTTCTACCTGGACTCGTCCAAAGAGCAGGTCTGGGTCGAAGCTGTGGAGAGGAGCCTGAACAGAAAAGGCGACTACAAAAGGGTGAGGAAAGGGTTAATTATCAAAGATGAAGAGTTAATGCTATGATTTCTCTGCTCAGGAAGATAAAAAATTAATTTAATCACTAATAATTTTATGCTGATTAAAAATAAAAACCTTAAGAAATAAACATGACTCTTGAACTGGACTTGGTGGCCACAAAAAAATCAGTTGAAGGACCACATATGGCCCCTGAACCACACTTTGGACACCCCTGCTTTAAGAACAGAAAATTAACTTTTTAAATTTTATAGAAGTGAGATTCATTTCCTGTGAACAATCTGTGCTATAGATTTACATTAAGTGTGTTTTTTCTTTAAAAATGGTTGAGCTGACAGAAAATCCTTTGAAATTGAACCTGGAATTTTGAAATGTTGTGGAAATATGTTGGAACCTTGTAAGTAAATGAAAATGGAGTTAAAAATCTTAGCTCATTCTGAGAAATTTGTATAATTGTTTTAAAAACGATTTCTGCAGATCCGGGTGATCCGACTTGTTGGGATGATGCTTGTGGTCTTTGTCAAGAAGAAACACAAGAAGCACATCAAGGAATTGGCTGCAGAGCATGTCGGGACGGGAATCATGGGAAAAATGGTTTGTTTACACTGAATCTTCTGCCTTATAACAAACAAAATACGTACTGAGGTTTCGGAACTGTTGTGATTTCCTTCATCAGCCTGAAGGCCTTTTATTTGATGTTTTAGGGGAACAAAGGAGGCGTCGCTATCAGGTTTGTTTTCCACAACACCAGCTTCTGCATCGTCAACTGCCACCTGGCGGCTCACGTCGAAGACTTTGAGCGCCGCAATCAGGACTACAGAGACATCTGTGCCCGAATGACCTTTCACCTCCTGGACTACCCGCCGCTGAGCATCGTCAAACACGAGTGAGTCCCGCCAACACGTCCTCGTTTTGTTTCCGTTCTGACTTTACAGCATCGTTTTACCTAAAGGTGACCTGTTACGCTGCGTTCACATCGAACGCGTTTCACACGTCAGAAACGACGCTTCATGTTCAACGCCTGTGAACTTTGAAGTCAGACGCTTGAAGTTTTGCTTTAGACGCGCCTCAGGCGGGTCAGCATCGCTCCAGGCAGCGTTGAGAGGAGACTCTTTAGCGAAACTCTTCCACCTGCATATTTCATCTAAATATATGCAAAGTTTATTTAACGTGGTTCAACATTTTTGCTGGACGGATTTGGATAGCTCAAATGCAGGGAAATATTTTCAAATGGTAAAAGTTATAACTTACCCGACATTCCAACTTCCTCGCTGATCCTCTTCCAGGCAAAGTCCTTTCTGTGTCTGTGTCTGCAGTCATAACTTGATTGGTCTTAGATTATAGTTCGAGAGCAAACAGACAATTTATCCTACTTAGGGTTTTTTTTCTCTTGAGATCATGTCAGAAAATGCACGTCCTGGTTGACGCTCCGCGTCGAGCGGCGAAGGATCAGATTTTTCAAGTCCAGCGTCGGACGAGCGAAATGCTTCACATCGCCCACGACGCGCCTTCACATAGACTGTGAATGTAAACCTGACGCTCATAACGCATTTGGTGTGAACGCAGCATTATGCTTCCCTGAGCAGGTTAGGACATTTCTATGGGCGATACAAAACATGTTTGTTACATTTTTTGCACAAAATCATTCTTAGATGATGAGATTTTAGTCTGCTCAGTCCTGCCTACTTGGAGCTCCTTTTATATCCTCTCGTCACTTTAAATCCAAATAAACTGCTGCTTGGCAACACTCCCCAACTCAGCGTTTACACTCATGTGAAAATAGCTGCAAACAGATTTCCAATTATACAAATTTGAAAAGCAGAAATGGAGTCTCTTGTACAACCAATAAGAATGCAGCAAGTGGTTTCTGGATCTAAAGTCAACAATAAAATAATTTCTTTTCCAGCAGCCATTGCACAGTGCATCCAGCGGTAAAGCCAAACATCCTAGAGTTCAGTTTAGGTTGCTAGGTAACGGCGCTGAGGTTGCTAGGTAACTGCTCCATGCCCAATGAATGTTTAACAACATTCTGGAGGTTTTTGAAGCATTTTCCACACAACAGAAATCATTAATTTACTGTCAAAAGATAAATAGGTGGATTTTTTTTAAATGCTTGTGTTTTTAGAAGCAACCAGATGGAAAAATAAAAACATGAAAAATGTGAATTTTGCGTAATGGGTCCCCTGTAAGCATAGCAGCCAGGTCATATTTACCGTTGAGTTGACCATGCGTGTCTGAAAACTGTTGGCTTTGTTCCAGTGTGGTGATCTGGCTTGGGGACCTGAACTACCGCCTCTTCCTGTACGACACAGCAGAAGTCAAACATCTCATTGCTGAGAACGCGTTAAAGAAGCTGCAGGAGTACGACCAGGTACTGAACTCGGGCAGCATTAATACAATAAACATCCGTACTCATATGTCTGGTAGATTATGCAAGCCAAAGGTTTTAAGCCTCTTTTGTTTGTGGACTGAGTTTCTAAACAGAATGAGCTCAACAGCACCTTGTAGCAAACAGTTTCACAGTAGTTATATGAAGTAGGTTGATGTAAATTTGCAGGATTGTCAGATTTTTGCAGGTTTTATTCCTTTGAGTTTGGCTAAGAAAGAAGAGTTTAGTTTCCCAAATGAAATAAAGCTGTTTCCATGTGCAGCTGAACATTCAGAGGCAAACCAAAAGAGCCTTCGTCGACTTCATAGAGGGAGATATCAACTTCGTTCCCACATACAAGTACGACACCAAAACGGATCGATGGGACTCCAGGTGTGTCTTGTTTGATCAGACTTTCTTTCTGCTTCCCAATTTCTGTTTGCAGAAATAAAACCAGCATTACAAATATATTTTTATTGCCTTCATTTGTGTCTGAGCACTTGATGCATGTTGTGCTTGCAGATCAGTCGGGGCTGATCAAGCTACAACAAAACGTATTAGATAATTATTCAAATTTAATTTAAAACTTTTGACAGATGGAAAATTTCTTTCAATTATTAAATTCATCACTATGAATGCAGTTTAATATATAACTTTACAATCTTTGCAAAGTTACAGTACAGACCAAAAGTTTGGACACCTTTTCATTCAAAGAGTTTTCTTCATTTTCATGACTATGAAAATTTTAGATTCACACTGAAGGCATCAAAACTATGAATTAACACATGTGGAAATATGTACTAAACAAAAATGTGTGAAACAACTGAAAATACGCCTTATATTCTAGGTTCTTCAAAGTAGCCACCTTTTGCTTTGACTACTGCTTCGCACACTCTTTGCATTCTCTTGATGAGCTTCAAGAGGTAGTAACCTGAAATGGTCTTCCAACAGTCTTGAAGGAGTTCCCAGAGATGCTTAGCACTTGTTGGCCCTTTTGCCTTCACTCTGCGGTCCAGCTCACCCCAAACCATCTCGATTGGGTTCAGGTCCGGTGACTGTGGAGGCCAGGTCATCTGG